>NC_134235.1:98161383-98451383 GCF_965152275.1 Natator depressus | reverse complement strand
CACATTCAGATCCCAGAGCTTTCAGACAGTCTCAACTGATAGACAGACACATCGAGCTTGCTTTTCCTGCTTCAGTTTTTACTCCTCCTCCTCTTGCTAACGTCACCCTGACAATTACAAATAGGTCTCACACAAACCCATACTTGTCAATCTTTTTAATTGCTTTGTTTTCATTTTTTCCAGAGCTAAACAATATGACAAAAAAGAAGTCTTAATACAGCATAGCATAAAAGATTTCTCATGTGAGGCACACATTGAGGGGTTTTGTTATTATAATCCACTTGCTAAAGTACTCTACAAGACGCATGTGCTGATTTAACTTAAGCAGATGTCTAGTTCTGGCAAACTTAGAAAGCAAGAGATGCTACCTAGCCTTGGCACACAAAAACATTATTCCCCCTCCTTGAATTTAGGATGATTTGTGTGAGATTGCAGGTCCCCCTTACTTTAAAACACCAACAGATTGCAAAGCAAGAACTGCAGCATATGAAATATTGCTAATAGATTTTGCATAGTTTATGTCTAGGGATTCGTATATTGCTAACTGCAAGAACAGAAGGTGTCCCCCCCCCTTTTTTAAGGCAAGAAAATTAAAATACACACCGATTCCTAAAGGAAAACACTTGAAGCTATAACTTTGCTTCCTTTAAGGCAAAAAGGTGATTTTATTATGATTTTAATTATTAATACCATGCAATTAAGAAATGAGTTGTGCATATTGGAATGATGGAGTTAATTCCATGTGAGTTATACATGAATTCTTCCTACACCATTGCAACAGATCTATTAAATTAACTTCCACCATCACCAAGTACAGACTGGCAGTTCTATCAAAACATTTACTTGAGTCCTTTAACCTCCCAGTTGATTTCCTATAAATACTCTCCCAAAAGTAATTCTGTATTGCAGAAGTTGATTTAAAAATCCTCTCCTAAAGATACGGGGGAGTAGAAAAAATATTTGAGGCCACAATAAATATATGGCAACATTTTTAATGCCATAGCTAAAAGGGGGTGGGAGAAGGATCCACTGTTTCTTTTAACTGTACACAGGTTATAGAGAGCTATAAAATCCATGAGGCTATAAAGTGCATTTCACGTGTGTGTGTCTCCCGACTAGAAGGACGTCAGCAGTATTTTTTTCTTTATAGACAGAACACACACAAAAATCCTTAAGATGCTTTAAATCCTTTCATAAATCGTAGTGCTTTTATTCTCCCCCAAATCTAAGTGCTGTATCCACTGGTGGTTGCTAGCGGCTCTGGGTTGATTTGTACCACCTTGCGAGGAAGTGAATGTTTCGCACGGAAGGGGCGGTGCCTGTATCGGCAGCCTGGAGCTCTCCAGCTGCTCTTAATAACAACATTAGAAGATTAGCTGCAACTTCTCTTTACTATTCTAACCTTATTGATCTGATAATTTATTCGTGTTTTCTTTCAACGTTTTTAAAGGGATCATATCCGTCTTTTATAAACTAGGGGCGCGGGGGTGGGAATGCGGCACGTTTTTATATTTACATATTTTAAATCCCTTGCTAAAACGCAGCATGCAAACTAAAAAAAAAAACAAAAACTTGAACGGAAAATCTTGCAAATCTGTATTTTACCGAAAGTAAGAAATCCCTGGCTGCGGTGATCAGATTTGGTTATATTATACAGAGGCATGCATGCATGTGTTTCTGTGTTGTTGCAGATCACACACAAACACACGCACCCACATTTTTTTGCTGTTGCAGCAGCTTTGCAGGCGGGACTGTGTTAGGAGGGTGAACTTTGTTCCTGTTTCATGTTAGTGACGGTAAATGAAGATCAGCTCCAGGGGATCATCTTGCTGGTGCTGCTGCTTCTCTGGTGTTTCCGTGTTGTGGAGGGGCTGGGTTGGGAGGACGCAGACAGGCTGCAGCTTGCTACATTAGACGTTATTTACATACACAAATAGCTATGTTCAGAGAGTCAGAGTGTCTCCTCTTGTGAGTTTGGTGGTGGTGGGTTTTGCAAGCTGTCTGAAGAATCCTCTTAACTGGACACCCCCCGAGGGTGATGAGGGTGGGTGGGAAAGAGGTCCAAGGCTGGGAATGAGTTTTAATACAAAAAGCAGCGCTTTGCTGAGGTGCTGGGGATCTCGGTTCTGGAGGAGACGGCGGCAGCAGCTGTGCCCTCTGGAGGGTCCCTTCTGGTCCTGCTTTGGTGGTGCTCGGCCCCGGCCCATCCTGGACATGTCCTACTCCCGTCACTTTCTGGATTTCCAGGGCTCGTCTATCCCCAGCTCCATGAAGAAGCTGGTGGTGACTAAGCTGAGCTCAAACTTCCGAGAGGCTGTTACCCTGCGGCAGGACGCGCCTGTACCACTCCCAGGAGATGGAGATCTTCTTGTCCGAAACAGGTGAGTTCCCTTCCCCTCTCCAGCCCCCAACTCCTCTCTTCACCTGCCTTCCTGGCCGTGGGGTCTGAGCCCTTTTCCTGCTCAAACTCCCTCTGACTTCTCACCTCCTGTGGCCTTCTCTTGCTCTGTCATCCTATCAGGTTGTACCAGCTGCCATCTGGCGCCTGGTAATTTGATTTTGTTGTTGGGTTGTTGTTGTTTGTTTTGAATGTCTGAGACCCCATTCATTTCCTCCCCTCGCATTGGGTTGGGTGGGGATTTTTGCATCTTTTGTTTGGGTTTCTCCTTCCTTACGAATGCAGCTGATGAAGCAGTATTTACTCTCCTACCCCGGAGGAAGAGCGCACAGGCTCACAAATCCCTGTTTTTAGTAGCCATTTTCAAGGGTGGGAAAGGGCAGCTTGATCTTAAACAGAAAGCTGCACGTGCAGCTAAGTGTTCAGGAGGGACTGAAAAACCAGAACATGATTTCTAAGTCCCTCCGAGGTTCGTGTGTGTTACATTTACATACAACCACCAGCGTGTCTGTCTTAGCCATGGAAAAGTCGGTGTGACATTAATTTATAGCAATCTGCCTCTGTGACTGTGGTATTTATAGCCATGGTCTGAGTGTGTAAGTGTAGATAGAGCATCCACCAATGATTGTTTTATGTGTTATGTATGTGTACAACCGCGAGTATGTTTCCCTGTGTGTCTGTAGGGGTTCCTCCCACCGGTAGTCCTCCACGTCACTAACCTTTAGTGAGTCTGAATCAACAGGAACTGGCAGAGGACCTCAGTCTGTCAGTGCGACTCTCCTTTCCCTGTCACCCTTCAACCGTCTGGCCACCACTTACTTCCATTCTCTTCTTCCCCCTGAAGTGCAAACATTAAAACCAGGAAAGGAGAAGCTTCTCGATGTGTCATAAGCTTTTAACAAACCGCATAAGCCTCTCTAGCCTTTTAGAAAGTTTATTACCACTGTTAGTCTCGTATGGGAAGTAGGATTTCTAAATTGTTGGCTATTTTTAATGGCCAACAGGGTCACCCAGAGAGTAAAGATGTGACATTTTGCTTAACATAATAAGCAGTAAATTGTGTGCTAGCTAGTACTGTCCGTTCAAGCTTCTTGGTCAGCTCCCAATAAAATGAAGACTGTGAGGACAAAATGTACCTTTCCCCCAAATGGCTTCTTTATTTTTATTAGTTCCCGCCTAGATGGTATCGTTCCTTAAGACAAAGTGGAGCTTTAAAGGTCTAACTTTCCTTGGTAGAAGCTGGAACTCTGGAAACCCCAAGGAAGATTATGTAACTGTTGCTGTCAAGAGGAGAAAGGGGGAAACCTGTTTTTAAAAGACTTGTCTAACAAAAACCTCTCCATACGTAGAACTGGTTGTTTAAAGACAGTGCATGTGGAAATACACTAACAGACGTGAGATCAAAACTGGAAGTTTAATAGAAGTGTGTGTACACCTTATCTGTATCTAATCTCTGTTGTGTGTGGGAGGGGGGATTCATAATGTATGTAATATGCAAAACCTGCACACGGAAGAGAGAGGCATGGACTTCTCCTGCGACTGAAAATACTCCATACAAAACTTTAATCCGCTGCTGCCATCAACCTATAGGATTTTTGAGAGAGAGAGTTGGAGAGAGCGAGAGAGGTCTAAAGCACTGACTTGCTGTATCTAATAAGGAATGGCCCTGAACCAATAATGGCATGAAACAGGCATCAGGCTGTAGCTAAATTCCTTTTCTTGGAAGGGACCCGACTGCCTCACACTACAAACAGCTACAGAAAAATGTAGCAAGTCTTAGTCCTGCCTAGCTGGATATGATAAGGTTGTTACGTCGTTGTTCTCTAATTCCCCCCCCCCCCCCCACTCCTGTTTTCCTATGAAATTTTAAATTTATTCATGTAATTAATTTTGTTTTCAGTGTAACGCTTCCTTCCTCACCCCCCCCCCCCCGCTTCCTTGGTCCTGAGTGGGCTCCCTGGGAGCCAGAGGGACGTGCACACCTCACAGTGGAGGGCTCGCACCAGAGTGAGAACAGGAGCTGGTCTAGAGACTCAGCCAGGCAGTTACTGTATTTTAACACATATCAGTTTATAAAAAGGGGTGGGAGTGGGGAAAAATAATAAATTGAGGTTTGGAGTTGAAACATTTTGTATTGTTTGGGGCTGTGTGGAGTTTTCTCTTTATTATTATTTGCTGAGAAATCTCACATCACATCCCTATATATATATTCTCTGCTTGTGCCTCCTGAGAGCTGCAGCAGGAAACAAGCCTCCCTTTCCCCTTTTGTACTAGCCTGGGGAAGCTGTTTCCCATCCCGAAAGGACAAAATGTGTCCCTGGCTTTATTTATTCTTAAAAACACATTTTACAATAGGTAGAAGCCTACAAGATCTTAAAAACAAAACAATACATGGTTTGAGTTTGAAGGGTGCAGTTGCGGATTTGTTCATTTTAGTCCCAGTCACGCCCATGAACAGTATTAATTGCTTCGAGCTTTTTATGCAAAACAATCCTCATTTACCACAGTAAAATCTGCTTTTGGATTTAGGGGAATACTGTGGAAAACTGCTTTGGGGTCCTTGTATTTATTGGTTTTCAAAGATGCTCTTCTATTAAGTGGAACTTTTCCACCCCTTTTTCCTTCGGTGGAAAAATAACCCAAGATGATTCCCTTAGTTCTTAGCAGAAAAATCCATCATAGCCTTTACTCTCAGAGCAATGCTTTTAAACTAGAAATCGATTTAAAACAATAAACTTTCTCTTTCGAGTGAAGGAGGGAGGGAGAAGGGGAATAGAATCCTTAACATAACCATTTACGCTTCTTATGTGCATTTGCTCTATTTTCAAGAGGGGGAAAGGTGCCTCTGTTTTATTGCAGAAGAACGACCCAAAGACAAAAGCCCAGGTTTCCCCTAAATTATGCGATGTTTTCGAGCTTTTTGTAAAGGAGTGACAGGTTATTTCGTTTCCAAAATATTTTTAACGATTTTCTGCTGAGGTGGAAGTCAATAGGGGGAAAAAAGTTTATTGAAATGGAAGGGGGGGGGGAGTTTTTGATTCATGGTTTGGCGGATCACAGTGGGAGGGGTGGGGGATTATTTCTGCTGAGTGTTTGGGTTGAGAATTTGTTTTTCTTCTGCGCTCCTAGTTTGGATTACTTTGTTTTGTCTATGTGTTGAAGGCTTTTGTGCTGAATTTGTCTGTTACGTTTTGTTGTGGTGCGAGAAGCAGCATTTTCACTCCTCCTCGGGCTCGTCCTGGTTTTATAATAAACAATAGTAAGGGGTTCAGCACGCTTCAGTGTAAATAAAGCGGGTGACTCGGAGTGTGTAATTATTTTGGGAAAAGCCAGCCCTAGTCTGGTTCGGTGTCTCAGCGCTTCAGATTTTGAAAATAGCGGAAGACGGTGTCCTCACGAGACCGTCCATAGTCAAATAACAAAGGCATTTTAAATTTGGGAATTAAAACAGGCAGATCACTTGAAAAGAATTCTGAGGGCATACTGCAAACCCAGAGTGCACTTCTTTACTCCCCCCCTACACCCACCTCGTCTCGCTCTCTCATACACAAGTTTGGAAGTTGATCTTGAATTTATTTCTGCGTTTAAAATGAAAGGGTCTGAAAACGTCCGGGGCACAGCACAGCAAACCATCTCCCTCATAGTACCTTGAAAGGATTTAGACAATATGTTTGAATCCAGACATTTGTGGTTTGATCATTTTTTGCATATGAGAAATTTAGGGAGACTACATTAAAAAAAAAACCAACAAAAAACTAGATGCGAACACAAATGGGAGTTATACAAATATTGGTGGGTTGAGAAAAAAGCGTGGGGTGGGGAGTACTTTAGCAAGCTTGGAGACTATATTGATTAATAATAATGATTCCCCTAGTCCCGAGAGAATCATTTCACATAGCAGAGGCAGCTCGGAAGACTGGGGGGCGGGGGGAGGGAGAGAAATGGAATGGTAAGAACAAATATTACCAGCAAGCCACGTACACATTATATAGTAGTTCGCATTTCTTTATTTCCTCCTAATAATCTATTTTTTTGCTGAGGCTCCTAGTCCCGTTTTAAATGGAAAATGCAGGGATCGCGAACAAGAGAACAGTCTTTCAAATGGTTTCTCCACAGGTTGACCTGTGCGTATCTCAAAATCCCCTAGTAATACAGCCACCGAAGAGACGCAGACCCCAGTTCCAGCTGAGATGGAAAGGCATCCGCATCTGCACATACAGCCTTGCATGGGAGGGATAGCTGCAAGTGGCCAAGTGCTGGGGAAGGAGGTGGAGATGCCGGGGTGGAGAATAGGGGCCAGAGGGAGGGAGTGCTAGGATGGAATGTCCTCAGAGAGATGCCCCCACTCTTAGTCCCTGGCCGACCCTTGAAGCCCCGCTGAGGCATCACACTCCTATTGGTGCCAACACTGGCACTTTCCCCCTATTACGGTTACCATAAAAGGTGGGGAGGTGCCAGGCAAGCACCAACTTCTGCACTGTGTCTTTCCCCGAGATCTGCCATTGCATCACCCTCTTCTCTCTCACGCACACACGTTTCAGCTGCTGGTGGAGCCGGGTGAAGGGGAAGAGATGGGGAATGATTTGAATTTTCTCCTGGTAAAAAGCAGCATGTTAAGGACACTTGCTTACCAGACATCTGGCTAACTGCAGTACTTCCATTCCGCCTCCCCCCCCCCCCGCCCCCCACACACATACAAAGTTTCCAGCTTTAGACGGTTATTTACCTGTCTTGCTCTGTCCCTCTCTTTCCATTTTAAGAACGATGCTTCTTAGGTGAAAAGAAGATGGGACTGCAAAGGGTGGGGGAGAAAAGTTTTTTTTTTTTTTAATTCATCCCTTCTTTAGGGTGCACTGCATACAGGGAATGCCTGTTTCATACAGTGCAAAAATCAAAGGCGCATGAATAGGATCTCTGCACCAGGAAGGAGGTTCTGTCTGTAGGAGGCTAATTCAGGGGTAAATTGGCTGGAAGTGGAGGAGAGGTGGTAAATCCATGGGTTGAAGGTTATCGTTGTAGGGATAAGGGAGGGAAAGGAGGGAGATAACCATCTCTCTGTTTTTAAACCCCACTGCTAAAAGTTGGGTTTTTTAATCTAATGCAGAGTTGTAGCACCAATTGCGCCTTGGCTTTCTGGTACTTTTTTCCGAATGTCCTGAGGAGACATGTTTTGCTGTGGAAGCTGCTTGTGGTTGGTTGGTTGTTTTTTAAAGAATGGGACATTGGAATTATGTAAATTAAAAGAGAATGGTAGATTTTTTTGTATCTATAAATAGGATGTAAACATTCTTTGTTACAGTTGAACAGGGGATTTAATGCAGAATTAAGGAAAGCAACAAAAGTCACATTCTTCTTTCTCCGCCTGTGTGTATATTTATATTAATAAGACTGCCTCGCTGTATGTGTGTGTATGATACACACTTTATATTAGTGAAACTCTGA
Source organism: Natator depressus (assembly GCF_965152275.1). NCBI lineage: Eukaryota > Metazoa > Chordata > Testudines > Cheloniidae > Natator > Natator depressus. Next base: position 98,443,543 of record NC_134235.1, on the reverse strand, counting down.
GATTCTCCATAGTATAAGGAACTGAAAAAAAAATCAAAATAAAGCATTTTTTTCAGTTTCTCATTTCTTTGTGTACTGTGTGTGTAAGCACTTTAAAATCTCACATACACAAAATTTGAAAATATTGCTAACTCTGACCATTAAAATTGCACTGTTTGAATACTTCTACAGTTTTTCATATGACACCAAATTCTATAATCTTTAGGTTATCGCTTCCACATGTAGTAAAAATCTGGGATTCTTCTGTTGCATGTGCAAGCTTCTTCACATTTTCTAGTTAACAGATTCTCCCCATCCACTTTCCCTTTGTGTAGCAAGGTATTTTAGTTATGAACTACATTGACATGGAAAAATCTTGTTAGTGAAATATCGCCTGTACAATTAAAGTAGATTGTGATACCATGATTATCTTTTTTACTGCTAATCAAGTTTAGTGTACATGTTTGTTTTTTGAAAACATTGGCATTCTTTTTCACCTGTTAGAGGTCAATAGGACTTCTAAACATTCAATACTCTGTTACAATTTCAGTCCTTCTGTACAATGGTGTTTTGATGTGTTGCAAGTAATTGGTATAAAGCAAAATATTTTAATGATGTTGAAATTAGCAAATTTCCTATAATCACATCATAATTAAAAAAAAACTTGCCTTCAGTAACATGTTATGATCAATGACCTTGTAGATGACATTTATACTGAATATCATCGTTAGTCATTAACATATTATTATAATCAGAAATGTAAATTTGTTGCCAGAATCAACATATTTAGCACTTTACACATATTTTATTCCACAGAGTTGTTTTTATATCTTTTGTAGAGTTGTCAATTAATTTTAATTTTCCAGTCTCATACACAATTATTTTTGGTTTGCTTATTTTGGTTAAAATGGCCATGTGGAAATGTCTTATTTTTTAAAAACGTATTTAAAATTTCTACAATATTAGAAACTTAAGGTACAAAAGTCTGATTAAAATCATTGCTATGCTATGTATACGGACATTTTTTTTAATAGTATGAGGTGAACATTTTTTCCAATTACTGGTATATTTGAATATGCCTTGTTATATCTTACCCAGTAAATGTAAGTGGATGCTTTTTCACATGGCAAAGTACTTGACAAAGAAAGCATGTTAACAAATTTTTGTTTTCTTCTAGATTTATCGGCATTAATGCATCTGACATAAACTACTCAGCTGGCCGGTATGACACTTCAGTTAAACCCCCGTTTGATGCAGGTTTTGAAGGTATTGGTGATGTGGTAGCTTTAGGCCTCAGTGCTAGTGCCAGATACACAGTAGGCCAAGCTGTGGCCTATATGACACCTGGTTCTTTTGCTGAATATACAGTTGTGCCTGCCAAACAAGCAGTTCTTCTACCTTCTGTGAAACCTGAGTTTCTTACTCTAATGGTAAGTGGCACGACAGCGTACATCAGTCTGAAGGAGCTTGGAGAATTGTCTGAAGGCAAGAAGGTTTTAGTGACCGCAGCATCGGGAGGAACAGGCCAGTTTGCTGTGCAGCTTTCAAAGAAGGCAAAGTGCCATGTAATTGGAACTTGTTCCAGTGATGAAAAGGCTGGCTTTCTGAAATCCATTGGCTGTGACCATCCCATCAACTACAAAACTGAAAATGTTGGTGCTGTTCTTAAAAGGGACTATCCAGAAGGTATGGATGTAGTGTATGAATCTGTTGGTGGAAAGATGTTTGACTTGGCTGTCAACTCCTTGGCTACCAAAGGGCGCCTGATAGTTATTGGGTTTATCTCTGGCTATCAAAATCCTACTGGCCTTCAGCCTGTTAAAGCAGAAATGTTGCCAGCAAAACTGCTGAAGAAATCTGCCAGCATCCGGGGTTTCTTCCTGAACCATTACCTTTCTGAATATAAAATGGCTATGGAGCACTTACTCACAATGTATGAAAGTAGAGAACTGGTTTGTGAGGTGGACCACGGAGACATGTCTCCAGAGGGCAAGTTCACTGGCTTGGAGTCTGTATTCCGTGCTGTAGATTATATGTACATGGGAAAAAACATTGGAAAAATTGTAGTTGAATTACCTAACTCTGTCAACAGTAAGCTGTAAAAACAGAACAATGATATAAATCAAAAGAGAGAGAAAATAGGCACTTTATGCCTCAGAATTACTAGAAACCATTTAAAAAAAAACTTGGTAAAGGATAGTGTATTAAAACTCTATTAAGTTGTTAATAAAAAGTTTTGATTTAAAAAAGAAAGCTTAAATTTAACCAGTGCCAATAGCAAGGACTTAATGTGCTTGTGTTCGATTCTGTAACTTTTACAGGCAGTGGTGCTCAGGCTAATACTAGATATGAACATTATTCTGGGCAGTTAGAATAAATGATGATTCAGAGGCTGATCCATCAGTTTCTTTGATAAGCTTTTAAATCCTTTTTGGAAACATTACATTTCATGTGTGTCATTTCTGCAATTTAGATCCTGTGATTTTAAAAATATCTTTCATGTACAGCAAAACAAAACATTGTGTTGATGCTTTGTTAACCCTTGACATTTCTGGGAAACCAAAGTTAAAAATTATCTTTTTACTTTTTTGGGTTGCAAACTCAGTAATGATATTATGGCTACATTGTGCATGGTAATCAGATTTCATGACCAGTTCTATATGGAAAATCTATCCATTAGTTCTAACATGGCAGAAAAATGAAGTGGGGTGGGGAGAAGAGGGAAGGAGGGAACACACATACTCACAATTTAAAAAAAAAATTACAGAGTTTGCAACTATACATAACCCTGCCATTTTCATTCAAGTCTTTGGTTATCTTTTGGAACAGTCATCTTATACCTTTGCCCTGGTGTTTATTATCTTTATTGTTTACCCTTTATTCTCCCTATTAAACTACTAGATGAGCTAATTGGGCTTTAGTTCTGAATTGTGTTTACATGTATTGAGGTCCTTTACTTGTACTAACAATTTAATAAAGTGCAGAAAGCTATCTCCGTGTGTGTGGTATTTTTTTCATATTGATACACTTCTTGTAGCTTAGCTCTTCCATAGAGGTGCAGTATATTATAATGTCCTTAAAACAGTGATGAATATTTGGTACAGCTTCTCATAGCAAAGTTAGTAGTTATTATTTAGTATTGCTACTGCGTAGGCCTTATGGCAAAGAGCAAGGTCATTTGTATAAATTCTCTGTGCCCAATACACATATGTATAAATAAAAACATAACTAGGGAATAGTTTACACCAGCGGTTCTCAAACTGTGGGTCGGACCCCAAAGTTGGTCACAACCCCATTTTAATGGGGTCGACAGGGCTGGCGTTAGACCAGGGCCAAAGCCCGAGTCTCACCGTCTAGGGCTCAGCCTTTGGCCTCAGCCCTGGGCAGTGGGGCTCAGAGTACAGGCCCCCTGCCTAGGGATGAAGTCCTTGGGCTTTGGCTTAGGGCCTCCCTACCCAGGGTGGTGAGGCTCGGGCTTTGCCCCCACCCCCAGAGCAGCAGTGCTCGGGCAGACTCAGGTTTCAGTCCCCTGCCTTGGGGCCATGTAATAACTTTTGTTGTCAGAAGGGGGTCACGGTGCAATGAAGTTTGAGAATCCGTGGTTTACACAGTGGGTTCAGTTAAAATGTTTGTTCTGTTTTGAAAGTTATTCCTGGCTGAGGAGGTGCTATTACCTAGACGTAAAATGGGAATACAACATAGACATGGTAACATTTTCCAAAACAGTAAATCTTTTATACTGTACATTTATTTTCATTACTGTAGTTACACTTTTAGGGGTTGATCCAGCTGTACCCATTGAAGTCAGAGAATTTTAATTTTAATGGACTTTGAGAGCACTGGCAGCTCACAGGATCAGGCATCTGATGATAAACTTCTAGTTCCCTTGTATCATAGGACATTCCCATATTAAATAGAAAAAAAATCCAGGGTTAATTTTACATCTTGGGCAATAATCAGGACTGATTGTGCACATAGGATTTAGCTTTCTTGAAAGTAATGTGTGGTAGGTAAACGCTTCAATTATACTAACAAACCTGGAACCTATAGAAAAGTTAAATCACTTTTCAATTTATGATTTAATATTGCATTGCCACTGTAATTTGATAGTTTACATCTGTTATTACTGGTTAACAGATTAGTATCCAGCAAAGAATCATTCCTTTTCTGCCATTTTTGAATGTTGGTATCAGTTCAGGTGTTTTCAGGAGAAGGTAGAGTAGTGTCAGTCATTGCATTTTAAAGTTCTTTGCTTTTTCTTATAATCAAGCAAGCCTAGATTATTCTACAGGGACATTCTAGGGTTCCTCAAACCATGTGGCTTGCTGCTAACTAGTTACCATGGTGGGATGGGTTTGTTTTTACTCCTACTCCTTTTACTTTTTGATGCCAGATAAAGGCAAGGCACTCAAAACCTTACAAGATCAGACCCCAGTCAGAGAGTACTAATGTGATATATTTTTACTCCAATATGTCTGGTCCTCTCTAGTGTTAAAAAAAAAAAAAGGAGGGGGGGTGTTAAAATATTTCATATCCATGGGCAATACAAGTGTCTGAGAAAACAATTCAGATCTGTACTAACTGATAAAGTCCAGACAAGGAACCATAGTTGTTAACAGTCTGTAGTGTGCAGGGAACTTCCTCATGAAGAACAATATTTTGAAATCGGATAACTCAAGTTGTGCATTTGGCCTAAGATTTATTATGTATAGTAGTGTACCATGTGCATCTGTGACGTTCAGTATTTCATAAACTGTTATATTCCTAAAGATTATTTAGAAAAGTAGTAACTGCCACAAGCTCCATCACTAATACAAATAAGATGAGGGAATAGAGGCACATTTGGCACATTCTTATATTTATATTCAAATGTGACATTATTTGTTTTTGTTGTAATTGTGGCTTTTGAGCTACTCTTCAGCACTTCAATACACTTGTAACATTATTACCAAAGTTCAGCTTCTTTATATGTAGAACCTGAATTCCCTGTTTACTGATTCTAAAGACTTTTGTTGGCTAGGTTGGCTGTAGCAATGGGTTTGTCATTTTTTATCAAACTTCTCGAGTATGTTAAAGAGACGTCTTAAGATATGTATGATTGTTCTTCTGTGAATGAATCCAGGATAGTCAGGGATCTTCCCTCCCCCCCCCACCCCCCGCTTTTTAAAGATAAGTTATTACTAGTTTTAGATTACTGTAAAGAGCAGCTTTATGTGGGAAAAAATGCAGGTATTTGAGGCACACAGATTATGCGGATAATTCTCAGGTATGTGAGAACATAGACAACTTTTTTCTTTTTTTATTCAAAAGTATGTGTTGTGAACTGGCTACAGTCTGCATAAGGCTCATTTTGGATAAACAAGCTACGGTATGTATACATAATGCTACAATATTAGATGGACAAGAGACTATATATGGCATGCACACAATGAGGGTTTAAATAATTATAGGACATTGAATGTACAAGGAAAAGAAATACTGTAGATTCACAGCAAGGGATTAATAACAATACACTTAATATGCTTGCAAAAAAAAGGTGTATTAAAAGCTGTGTGCACAGTGGGGACTTAAGTGATTCAAAATAATAATACATGGGCCTGGGAAGTACTAAGTATACTATTTGTAGAGAGTGGGGATTTAAATAATAATATTATTAGTAATAGCAACTGGTCAAGCTGTAGTTGCTGGCGCTACATCCTAATTTTACCTTTCTAAATGAATTTGCTACAACAGAACCTAACATTGCTTGTTGAGGCTAATGACAGAGTTCTCCCATCGTACACATGCACACTTCCATGGAAAACAACAAAGAAATGTAATGAAGGGCTGGCTATATGCTTTTTTTTCTCTCTCTCTCTCTCTCTATATATATATATATATATACAGGTCTGACACACACACCCCCTACTGTTTATTCAGGTCTGTACCCCTCAGCACATTTCACAGAGGTGCTCCATACTTAATTGCTATGCTGGAATCTCCTAATGCCTTTTTGAATTAAGTTAGATTGCTAGCAGGTTATAGTTTTTGGTGGTTTATGTTTTGTTTTTTTGTTTTTTTAAAGTGGCCAAGTATAGCTGCCATGTTATATACATACAAATAATTACAGTTGCTCAGGGAAAAGTTTGAAACAGTATTTGAAAATGTTATTTTTTTCCTCATTCAGTCTGAGGAGTAAAGAAATTCCACTGCTGAATGGCCGTTAGTATCTATTTTACAAGATTTACTCATTTTCAGGTACCTAATGTAGCTTCTAGCATGCATGCACAACAATACAATTTATATGGTAAATGGAACCAAATAATGGCTTCACTGAATGTTATGGCTGCACTGAAGGGAAATGTCACGGTAAATAGCTGCCAAATTATGGATCATGCCGAAGTGTCACAACTGCACTAAAGACAAATAGCACTGGAGGCTATTGCCACTGTGATGCTTTTGAGTTATGAAGAAGAGGAGCAGCCTGATGTGAGGCTCTTTGTGTCCTCATTATAGCAAAGGGTTACTGCTGCAATGTACAAAAAAACCCAGTCCAATGTGGTGGTTAGTTATTAATCTGTCCCTTTCAGATCTAACAGCTGTGGCAAAACAGAAAATCTTTGCCTTGTGTTAACACACACACAAAAAACCCACAGATTTTATGAATGTAAATGTGTATGGGAAATGACTAGTAATGGAAAAATGTTGTAATAAAATAATCTAATCAAAGAATATTATTAAATTTAACATAGTATGTGTCTGAAAGGTTTAGTTGCTTCTTATGCAGATAGATGTGTGAAATATAAGCAATAATGCACTTTCTCTCTTTGTAAAGACGTGCGTAGTAAGGACATTACCAACTAAATTGCTTCTTCTAAACTGAAGTGAGTCCCGGTTTCTTTCATTTTAATGGGAGGGTAATAAAGATGAAAGACTAACGTTTTAACTGATGGATCCCTTAAGCTAAAGAATAGAAATTTATTATGTTTTGAGGGGATATGCTAAATCCTGAAATGTGGGAGAAGGGAAAAAATCCCAGGTAAAATAAAATCAAACTAAAAAATATTCTCATGTAATGTGTTTTTACAAATGGAAAAACTATGCAACTGTTTTTTATTTATGATAAACAGAAGACTATTTTCTCATTCAGACACAATCTCAGAAATATATTTGCAAATGCAGGGTCATGACTCAGCAAGGGCTCTGTCTTTTCTCAGATCATTGTACAAACCCAGCCTGCAATGTTAAATGCAATGAGTTTGATGGACTCAGCACCTTCCTTTGCATACCATTGTACACACTACAAATGTACCATCCATAATTCAACACAGTTGTCAGTCTCGGTTTTAGAGAGGGGGCCTGGACTGAACAATCATGGTGGATAAATTGCTTCTCAAGTCTAAGGAGAGTGGTCTTCCTTCCACATCAGGCTTAAGGTCATTGGCAGGGCAGTGAGTGAAAGGGGAGCTTGTATATTAACTCTAATGCATTACTAGTGTGTGGATAAATAGAGGGATTATACTAATTAATTACAATTATGTTTATTCTTGGGGGGGGGGGAACAGCTGAAAAGGAGTAATTTTGTTCTTATATTTTTCTCCCTTAATACCTTTTTTACCTTATGTGTAATAAATAAATAAATGTCCCTATAGGTCATTTTTCTTATAACAGCATTAGTGCTTTCAATTTTCATCATCACAAAAATCCACATCTCAGAGGATATACAAAGATTCTAAAAAGGTTTTTAACCTGTGGCAATAACACATTCTGTTTAAAATTCTTACAATGTGGTCTAAAGATGGGAGGGAGGGAAAAAACACCCTATCCAAAGCTGGGTAGAACATCTTTGAATGGCGATTAGTGTATCTAGAATTTATTTTATATACAGCGCAGTGGCAAGTAGCTGCTTTTTATTAAATGAAAATCCTGTGTTATGTACTTCAGGAACATTCCAGTTAATGAGTGTGTAATGTCCTTAGTGTAACACAGAACTTCTTTTTGTGTTCACAACCACACGATGCTGGAAACTTGACAAATGATATCATTTAAGACAGATGCCTGCCTTAGGGACCTGGTTTTTTGGCTTCCTGTTTCTGGCTTTTATTTCAGTAACATTTGTAATTGCCACAGGATCTGTACCTGTGTAGTGTTTTAACCCCTTCACTTACCACTTCACGTTCACTGGATGGATGGGTAGTTTGCATCATAACTGATGAGAAGAAGTTGCTAATTTTTTCAACTACCTTGTTATTTGCTCTCTCACACATACACCCTGATGCATGTATAAATACAAGCTGAGCTTTATTACACAGTTAGGACAGGAAACACTAATTGTCAGTTGTGTGTTACTGACACAAAAACTTAGTGTAGCCCAGGCCTAAGGAAAAAAACAGAGTTACCAGATGTGGCTGGCTGCTTCTCTCTGGATTAGAACAAGGATTTCATAAATACTGAATACGTACAAAATAGTTTGTTTCATAGATGCACTCTGGTTGCTGTTTTTCTAATTTTTGGTTTTTTCCCCCCAATTACAATCATTCTTTCCTTTGATAAAAAAAAAATCATTCTTTATTATGGACATAAATGCAATCTGGAGCTAGTTACAAAATGCAAGTTTTATTTTCAGCAATGCAATTATATTAAAACGTTGGCTTTATTGAACTAAATACTTAGGTTGAAATTGTAGCTCCAGGAGGCACTGTGCAGCCCTGGTGGAGGCAGGACAACAGTTGCTTTAAGCTACCTTTGTACTCTGCTCTGGCTCCAGCCAGGGGCAGCACTGATTTATGGCAGCCTCCCAACGGCTGCTCCACAATCTGGAGCAGCTAAGAATCTTTGTAGCACTCTGTGTTATGGCTCTGCCCCCTACTGAGGCTTGCAAAAGGGCTGCTGTAGGGCCACTTAATGCCCTCTGTGGTGTCTGCATGAAGGCATTCGTCTCAGATCCTTTGGGTTACAGTTCCAAAGATTAGCCACTGCTGCAGTGGTGTATATGGGCTTGGATAGGGGACAAAATGTGTCCCTGGGCATTTGTTCTGTAGAAAAAAATTTTGCTTGTAAGGAAAAGTGCAGCTTTCCTTAAAATTACTGTTTTATCATCTGGTCATTCCAAGCACACTTCAAATTCTAGTTTTCTGTCACCAGGCATTTTGCATCACGTTGCTTTTGATCATGAGAGGTGTGGTGCATCCTCATTTCCTATGGGAGGTAGAGCTGAAGGCGTTGAGCATCTCCGGAAGGCACACAGCCCCCAGCAGGTTCAGCCCCAAAGAGAAGAATGGTCATGAGACCATACTGCCCCATGGACCAGCTCTAGGAAATGAGTGGGAAATATTTATCCTATATACCTATGATCATAGTGAGGTCATAACAAGAATGCACCAGGCCAAGTCACTTCCAACATTAGAGGGTTCATTTTCAGATTGAGTCAAAGAACATACACAAGCACATAAATCTCATTATGTGTTATGGGATTTGTGCACAGACCTCTTACATGCTGTCTGAAAAAATATACCCTTAAGGGGCTAATTCACAAAGGAAATGGAAGGAAAGGAAATTTGTGTAGTTTCTGTAAGCAGTAAGACTTGCCATACAGTGCAGTTCTGGCTGATTACAGTATGCCTCAGGTGGACTTTGAGGCACAAGGCTGAAAGCCAAGTGATTCCGACCACCCAAGACCAGAGAATTCCACAGAAATGCATTGTCTGTCATGTCTTATTGTCACCCAGAAAATAAACAATCAAAAAAGTATGACCGTATTCCTCTATTTACAAGGGATTATTGGAATGACTATTCTGGCAGCCAATCTGTTTGCCTCCAGAGTTCGGAAAGCCTGTAATGTTAAACAAGGGTAATGCCGGAAACATGTTTGGCTTATTTGCCCCTTGACACCTTTGTGTAATCCCTCATTGAAGCTGTAATGAATGTTCCCTTTGGGATTGTACAATTTTAACAGTAACCTCTGCATACCATTAGCATAGTGCACTCTTCCTGCTTGTGCTAAGCATGCCACGAGTAGCCAGAAGAAAGTAGGTAAATTACAGTATGTTATTTTTCCTCTTATTCTTTGTAAACTAGAAGCGGAGTTTAGCCAATGTGGGCTTTTTATCGTGATGAGCAGAAACAGTGTGCCGTTGTACAGTGTTAGTGTAAATCACTAATTCCATAGGAATGGCTGGTATGAAACTGGGGTCAGAAGCAAATTGGGTCCCTTTTTGTGTGTGTGTGTGTGTTTATGTTGCTGGAGGAAATCAGCTCTGACCCAGACCTGCCCAACCTCACGCTGTTGAGAAATTTGCCCTCAGGACAGTTTGCAAAAGCTAAGGCTTGTCGTATGCTCACGGTCACCAGTGCTGCCACTACGACAGCGACAGTAGCCCACACCATACAAGTGTCATCAAATAGATTAGAAGAGGACAGCAAGATGGTCCTGTCCAGAGATGCTGCAAAAGAAGAAAATACTTGAATTCTTGAGCATCGCTGTTGTCAGAACTCACTTCAAAGTAGAAAACAGATTAATTCTCCCTCCCGCCAACTTAAAAAAAAACCCAGAAAATGTAATGTCTTTTCTTTCAAATTGGAGAGAAAAACCAGGTGTTCTGGAAGAGAAGCATCCAGGGGACGCATCCAGAAAGAGGGTCTCAAGGTTTTCAATTTCCTACTACAGGCAGATATGGGTTAACTGTGGAGATCGGCTGTCCCTGTATTTCAAGGTGCCTAAACCTAGTGGATCACAGATCACTTGATTTGCATATAAGTGGTGCAACAGATTTTGACAAGATTTAGGGCCAATGTATACAACGCAGCTCCAGTTTCACATTTTACCACAAAAAACAGATACTACTTCCAACTCAAACATTCAATGTTCTCTTATTTACGGGGGGGGGAGTGGGGGATCAAAAACAACTTCAGCCTAGGTGTTTTCATGTGCTGTCTCTTCAATTTTATCTGTTAAAGCTGTGGGTTAGGGTGATGGCTTGTTCTTTTGCCTTGCTTTTTTTTTTTTTTTTTTTTTGGTGTGTGTGTGTGTGTGTGAGAGAGCGAGAGAGAGGCAGACAGATTCCACACTCATAACATGTGGGTCATGGAGCAAAGAAGGAGCCAAATACCCTCTTTTTCAAGAAACTGAAATTGCTGTTGCATAGAATAGCTAAGCATTGGTTCATGCTGCATGAACCAGAATCCTGAATTCTATAAAGTGAGCAAGGGACTCAAAATAAAGCATGCTGGAGAGAAAGTGGTAGACTTTTTTTTTTTTTTTTTTTTTTACCCCGGCTGAAAAGGTCATTTGGGACAGTGCTGCTCAGCTGACTGGAGAAAATCAAGGCCCATGCTTCACCTCACAGGAGTTCTACAGGTGGTAAGAGGAACATTTTACTCACACATCTAAGACAACATAAGAAAACTCTGTCCTAAATTCAACAGGAGTATTTCACAAACACGTAGTTCTGAGCACTCACACTGTTAACACTCTTCTTATGGCTTCCTTCCTCCTTGAAGTCACGCATAAACAAATGTTCAACTTCACAGACAAATATAGCTTCTTTCCATTGACACATTTCACAACAAACGAACAGCAACAGCACTTGCAATCATATTTTTGGACGAGACCCATTCTTCTCCAGGGAACTACAAAATTCTTTTTATATGTTCTCTGAATTTACATTTGGAAAGGGAGCTGTTGGCTTAAAGCAACCTCGGGCAGCATGCAGCGCCCTCCTGGTCACTGGCAAGCTAGGGATTAATCCCAGCCTGATTTTCCCCTCCTCTTTCACTGATGAGACGGGGTGGAGACTGCAGGCCAATCAGATTGATCAGGAGGAAGCTCTATAAAGGATTAGCTGTTTGGGAAACAGAAGAGAGGGATGTTTTGGGGTGAGGGGGCTACGCTTAACTACTAAGGGGAATGTGGATTTGGGGGTTTGTGATAGGTAAGATCAGTTTGCTTTGCTTCTTTTGTTGTAATAAACGCTATTCTTTGAAGACCAGAAAGCATAAAGAACATGGCTACTCCAACTACACACTTTTAATGCCACTTGCACATGTTAGTGAGGGCTTTCCACAGAAACACTGGTCCTGCCTTCATACGGGGCAAAGGGACACAGTAATTCTTTGTCAGATTTCCTCCCATTTCTCAACACAATTCTATAATCATACAACTACAGTATCCAAACTGAATAGAAAACAGCTCTCAGCCCTGCAAGCCGGGCTTACATTCTGACAGAGCATTTCCCAGAGCCCCACCCTCTCCACCCCATGTCCACCCTCCCCCAACATGCTATAAAAACTCCAGGGGGGTTGGAAATTTTTACTGGAACTCCATTCTGGACAGCTCCGGCTGAATTTAAGCCCTGCTTGCAAGCCAGATTTGTAATAATGCTAGGATAGGCCTCATTCACAGTCATATTAGTTCTAAGGAGCACAGGGAAAGGAATTTGTCCTGATATCACCATATCTATTGGAGAAAAAGACAGTGGAGGTGGAATGGATGTCACTGATAGCAGAGTAATTCTTGAACTTTACTCTGAGTAGCATTTATGCACATAGTCTGATTGACTTCAATAATATTACCATGCAGGTATGTGCTGTGCATTCTAAGAATCTGGTCCACTTGCTTCAAGAAGTTTTATTGGTAGAGGTGTGTGAAGTTATCTAGCATTTCTGCAAAATTTTGCATAAAGGAATTTTCAGTGTTGTTCCCTCTCATCTGGCTCCCCTAAATGTGTGTCTGAGTGGGTGTGAGAGAGAAATTACAGTTTCTCCTTTAAACGTACAACATCATGTGTTTTGATGCAAAAACTGATCATCACTCTGAAATGGTTCTGTCTTCCAGTAAAGATATGTAAAAGTGTCACAAGTTTCTAAATGAGAACCAAACACTGACGTTTATTAATTTAACTGTGAGTATTTTAGTCATTTCTTGTGTTGGAGCCCAGATCTTACAAACTGGGCTCCAACACAGCAAAGGAGTAAAATACTCATGATAAAAATCAGAAACTTAAGAGCAAGCTCTCTGCATTTGTGTCACTCCAGTAATATCAATGGAATGGCCTATGAAACTTCAACAGAAAAAATATAATTCTTTCTTTATGTACTCAAGCAGCACAATCAGAGGGAAGGATTAAATGTGTAAGTCACTCTGCCTGACTTTTACTTCACATAACTCTGTTATCACGTAGACACCACAGTAATGGGTGCAACATAAATACTTACAAAGATAGTTTGAACTCTGGCTATGAAAAGAGTTAAATGGGGTGGGATCTGAGTTACTACAGAAAATTCTTTCCTGGATATCTGGCTGGTGAATCTTGCCCATATGCTCAGGGCTTAGCTGATCGCCATATTTGGGGTCGGGAAGGAATTTTCCTCCAGGGCAGATAGGAAGAGGCCGTGGGGGGTTTTCGCCTTGCTCTGTAGCATGGGGCACAGGTCACTTGCTGGAGGATTCTCTGCTCCTTGAAGTCTTTAAACCACGATTTGGGGACTTCAGTAGCTCAGACATAGGTGAGAGGTTTTTCACAGGAGTGGGTGGGTGAGATTCTGTGGCCTGCATTGTGCAGGCGGTCGGACTAGATGATCATAATGGTCCCTTCTGACCTTAATATCTGTGAATCTATCTATGATTTGCTTTGGCATTCACTTTGGTCATAGGAGTTTTGTTTGCAGCTGGCAACAAGAGAGCATGGGTGAGCCAATTCCCAATAGAGACTGCCTACAGTCGGGCCTACCCTTGCGCACTGCGTGTTGAGAAGAGGCTCAAGCACTATTCAATGAGCTCAGGAAAAGAATGTCAGGTTCCTCATTCCCTCCCCCCCCCCGCTCCCCCCCCCATTATTCTGACAGAGCTGGAAAGATTTAGCAGAGCATGAGCCTAAGTTTATTCACTGCCCTTTCATCATTTGGACCTCAGTGAATGTACACAATCTGGAGCAGTCTTTGCTCAAGGCACACAAAGTAAAGGAAGAGAATGACATTTCAGTCTTTCATTGCAGAGTCATTCAGGTCATTCACTGAAATTATAGACACGGGCTCCTGCAATATTAACGGCCAACTTTAGATTAGTAACAGTGCTTTGGATAGCAGCAATGCATTTATGGTGACTGTGCACAGGATTTCTCCAAATTATAAGGTGTCCTAAAATAGCCAGTCAAACCACGTGGACCTATAGAGGCAATAAGCAATGTAATTAAGTCAGTTTTCTGATTTATGCTTTCTCAGCAGTACTCTAAATACCCTCTCATCCACTGGATTCTGACCAGGAAAGAGGATTAGAGGGAAGGGTGCCCTAACAATGTCTCATTAAGCAGACAACAACATTTTGTTTTATCCCACTATTTACATTCTGAATGATAATAAAATATTCTTTTCCAGAGCAAAGTGTGTCCAAGAACCTTGTTCTACTGTCACTTGTTTTATCCTTTTAGATCTAGGCGAAAGAAGGCCACAGATTTTCTTTCATCTACTGTTCCACTAAACAGCCAGCTTTCCCTCACTAGGTTATACACTGTCAATAGTAGGAAACCCACCAAACTTCATGAACTCTTTCCAAGTATTTTAAGAAATGAGAAGTATTTTGACAGATCTTCCTAGGCTTTGGCAACCCATTTTCAATAGAACTGTCTTTTTTGTGACATGCCTGTTAGAATATTTTTTTAAAAAAATTAATCATCATCTGCAGTGGGGGAAACAAAAGAGAAATTGAGGAGTTAAATAGAAAGATTCCACTAAGAAAAGGCAGAACCAATTTCATATAATCTAGATTCCATATTCACAAACTATGATCAGGAGGTACCATACTAGTAAAAGACCCTAAGAAGGGAAAACGTGTCCTGGCTGGATTGATTGACCTAACACAGTAAATACATACACATAGGAAACAGGCTTCAGAAATGGATGTCCTATTCCCATGTCTTCAGAGGCAATATGAAACATTTTAACACTATGTTAATCAGACTTTCCCAGTGTTCTGTATTTATTCTTTATTACAGCCATCCTTTTCATACAGCTGCTGCTGAATTCTGCCTACACATAACTTTAAGGACAGATTTTGGCCCGTACTGTGGAATACCTATTTTCATAATGTAGGAAAGATAACCAAACAAGATAAAGGGAAAACTACAAGTGCTGGGAATTCATTGCTTCAGTATAAAGGCAGTTCTTTAGCTTTAGGTCTGTCCGGCTTCTATAATATAGCACTAATGGATAAGTAACCAAAAAAAAAGTGGGGGGGGGGGACGGGGAGGAGAGAGGAGTGTGGTAATCAAAGGTTCCAGAGCCAATGAGAGAAACTTAGATTGAAAATGAGAAACAGTGCCATGTAAGTGGTTGCCAGGTCTGCTCCTTGCTATAGATTTGAGCTATAATTGCATATGTACAGGCAGACATAGGGACCCATTACAGTACAGAGACCTGCCAACAGCTAGAAAGAACCCCTGCCCTAGAAGAATGTGAAGAAAGAGAAGTGTCCACAAAATATGCTGATGTGGAGAAGAGCAGTACCCTCAAATTAAATGAGAAAGCATTGCCTGAATGGCTAGTACAAGTTACATCTATTGTCATTCTCTGAAAGGATCAAGTAGCTTAAACAAATGGATGAAGCACCTGTGAATTTCACAATCATAGGACTAGTACAACTGCAGGTGCCATTCTCTGGCTTCCTGGATTACAGGTTACTCGGATCTACATCCAGACACTCAGTGAACTCTAGATATACTGTTTATTCATTTTTTCAATGGTATGTACTCAGAGGGCTATTTCTCTAATTGATGGCTTTATCATTCCATTCAAGATGAATACGAATGGCTATGTTATCTAGCACTGCAAGATCATATGTTCTCATTGTTTTACCATTCTCTCACACAGTCAATAGCATCCAAGGTATCCTACCGAAATCTTAGGCATGGCAAAGAGAGGGTGCGTTATTTGTTGACGCAACACATTGCATTAATAAATGCTTATGGGAAACCAGCACACATACCCCCTGACATCTTTAAGTATTCAGTTGAAATTGGACAAGAGAGTACACAGATACAAATAAACATTAATCTACATGAGGACTTTGCACTGAATTCTAAAAGTATTTTAATTCAGGTGTTTGCTACCAGGCAGTCAATTGCAATCAGGACACTGATGTGACTGTGAGAATGAACTGTATATAAAAGGGAGGAAGGCAGACTGTGTCATGGCAGAAGGTTGACAGGAGATGCTTTTCCCAATATAGCTAAGCAGAGAAGAAGAACCTATTATATGGATGAGTGGGGCCAGCAATGGCATCTTGTCATTCTAACTTGTGTAAGTAAGCAAGCTTAATTGCTCCTTGTCTTTTCAAGATGACTTTCCACCACCAATCTCATTATCACACACATATGTTTATTGCACATGCTCAAGTCCCTTCATGCAGACCTGAATGCAATGAAGGAAACGATAATATTATGTTATCCAGCAGCATTGTTTGTTCTCTTCTTACCAGATGGATATGACCTGCCTTCCTCTTCTGCTACCGAAAGGGTGACCAGAGGCAATGGAAAATATACCAAGGAAGGGAAGGAATAAAACCAGAGAGGCTGCAAGCTGTCAACATAATAGTGTGTGAAAATGTAAACCTGATTTCTATTTACTGAGATTAATATGTAAAGTTCCACGTTAACGTGTTTGTCATGGAATGCATTAATATGCATATTTTCCCATTATGTAGATCTTCTGTTATATTATTTATTATAAAGGGATATAATCACATTGATGGGAAAATAGTGTCACTTAAAAATTAGGTGATGTCCAGTCAACATAATATAATTGCTGCACTGTCGTTTCTGATTTAGATGCGGTGATATCAATGTAATTGCCACTGGGGAGAAATTATAATGGCTGCTAATGATAAACAAAATGACAAGAAAGGGGAGCATATTTTATATATGATTCAAAAGCAAAATCCTGCTGCCAATTTGTTTAACAACATGGCACCATTCACTTACAAAGAGGAAATATGCACGTTTCATGTGGCGATGTGAAGGTGAAGGCTGTATTGTGACATCACAGCTGAAAGCTTAGTTACCGAGTCTAAAAGATCTTGTTGTGCCATTTTCATAGGAGGGGAGGGAGAATAGAGAACCCTTGTCTATCTGGAAGATAAAATCTCAGATGGAAAAAAACAGGAAGAGAAAGGAGAAGGAAGCATTTGTACAAAACAGGTCTCCTGCACTCTTCCGGAACAGCCTTGGAAAAGGAGGGATGTGCTAAAACTAGAAACCCAAATCCAAACATCCCCATTTTTGGCCAAGTTTGAGTATAAGTCCAAACCCTACAGCACTATGGAAAGGAAACACCATTCACAAGATGCTTTGTTAGGAAATGCTTACAAGCTGAATGTATTTTGATTGTTTTACACAGAATTTGAATTGTATATAGTGCATTGTATTTAACTCTAATCACATATATTCTACTGTGCTATTCTAAATCATTGCACATCGTACAATAATGTGGTAGAGTTTATTAAGCATTTTGCAAGCCTCTCAATTCTCACTTCTTAATGCATGAATCTTCTGACACACATGATTTGGGTTCTCTCAGTCATAAGACAGACAGATATTCAGTGTATAAATACCATATTATTATTTCAATAGGTATGTGAGCCCTAGCCATAATTTTTTTACTAGGAGACTTAAAGAGAGTTTGCACTTAAGGGTGCAGAACTGAGAAGGTATAGCCCTCATGGTACATGTGTTACACACAGTATATATTTTGAGTTACACAAAAAAGTGTTAAATGAATTCTAAGGTTGCAAAGTCAAGCACTTGTGACCTGATTTTTCAGAGTTTTTAGCACTTTCTATGTTCAAAGCACAGCTCCAACTGACTTCATTTGCAGCTGTGAGTGTTCAGCACTTCTGCAAACTCCCACTTCTTTGTCCCAGTATTCCCCCCACACTTCAGCTCCTTATTACACATCTCTCCTCCTCCCCGCACCCCAATGATTCTCAAACCCATTCTCCTCACCCAACCAGTCCCAGACTCTTCTCAGCTCCTCATGCAATCTCAATCCCCCATTTGCCCCCTTGGCTCTCAGTCTCCTTGACAGCCAGTCCCAGTCTACCCTCTCTGTGGCTCCAAGTCTCCCAGACCCAATTTCCTTCTTTCCCCCGCCGCCTTCTATCCCAGTCCCCTTCCCCAGCCTCCTACTCCTGCTACCTCCTGCAGATCCAACCCTTGTTCCCTCTTTATTCAAATCACATGGCTTCCTCCTCTATACTTCCTGGGCCCATCAGGGATGTCAATGAGAGCATAGGAGAGACAGTCTTTTTCCTCTCAGTTCAGGTGCCCAGATTTGGCATAACTTGTAGCACCCAGAGCTGCAACTAGAGATAAAACCCTGTTCAGCCTTCTGAAATCCCAGGCTGAGCCTGGAGCATACCCAGTGCAGATGGGATCTTCAGGAAATTTAGCTGCTAAAATCTAAGTCTCTGCTGACCATATATAAACTGCAATTTTTCAACGGCTTATAACTTGGCCAGATTTTCGTGGGAACAGCAAAAAGTACATCCTGATACAAAGGCCACCACCCTGCTCCAAATCTTGGAGGCACTAGAATTTGGGGGTTTTTTTGTTTTGTTTTTTTTTAAAACATGGACAAAACAGTCTATTTTTCCCTTGCTTTGTTGCCAGAAATGGGTGAACCATTTTGGCTGAAATTAAAATAATAATAATAATTAATAATTCAGCCTGAAGAGGACACCCAGCATGCAAAATTTCAGCTCAAATGATTAACGTTTGGCAAAGTTTTAAGCAACTGAAAACAGGGTCGAACAGTGGGAAATTTCAGGCAGCCTTAATAATAAGCAATGCTACCAGCCTTGCCTATGATAAATGACATCTGTGAACAGTTGGCACTAGCTGAGCCCAAAAAGGAATGTCTATGGGGAGACACTCGAAACAGAAAAAAAAAATTTCCAGCTCCTCTTTCTACATCTCTTCCACTCTCCTCTCTTCGTTCATGGCTTTCAGGCCCACACCCAAGATTAGTTACAAAAGCCTCCGTTAATTTGAAGATAAGGTTGTTCTAAAAAAGTTATAACTGGAGCTAAAAAAAAGCCCTAAGCAATTAAAAATACAGAAAGAATTCACACACATTAAAACAACACATTACATATTCCAAAAACAACTTTAACTCAGGGCTTGTCTACACATAAACCTCTACAGCAGCACCGCAGCAGTGTAGATGCTACCTACGCCCATGAGAGAGATGGTAGCTATGTCAACTGGAGAATTCTCTTTGACCTAACGTTAGTCTACACTGGAGATTAGGTCCGAACAGCTATGTCTCTCAGGGGTGTGGATTTTTCACAAGAGACTTAGCGATACTGAAATAAAGTCGGAGTGTAGACCAGGCCTCAGTCGTTATATACGCACTCAGCCTCTATCTATAGACCAAAAATCATTTCACCCATGTTACATCATCATGTCCAGCATATGTCCAGCACAAACCCCCACAAAGCACCACCAACCCACCACAGGTGGACCATAAACCCAACCAGAGACTATTCTCCAGCTCTCCTGTGTATTATTAGCCACAGAACCCAACATTTTGCCTCTTCCTCACCATATACTGGTCAGAGACTCAAAACTCACTCCCCTTCTTTCCCATTTCAGTCACAAAGCCAAACGATTATCTTTTACACTCCACAGTCTCAAAAACACCATTCAACTCCAATCCATTATGAAGAAGAAAACAAAGTCTCTATGTCATTCATCCTCTCTATATGGATTAGAAATAATCCTAGTGGTATATATAGGATGGGAAGGAGCTAAGTGTGTTTCTTCTTGCACTTGGGAACCATTCTGCACCAATTACGAGATAAGAAATAGAAGCGAGCAAAGTCAGAATTAGAACCTTGCTTCTGAAGTACAGTCCTCTCACACTTGAGCCAATTGAAAACCTCTGTTATTGTGGTGAAGCAAAAACAATCACAATGTTCTCTCCTGATGCTGCAAGTTGCTCCACATGGGAGAACCCCAGGGAGTAACAGGACTCTGTGAATGCGTGGAGGGTCCACCTACACAGAATAGCTTGCAGGATCAGGGCCTAAACTCCAACCAGTCGCCACAGCACAAACTGCCCATTCACACTATAATTTTAATAATATAATACATTACTATATTGTAATAATATAAAACAATTATTTCAAAATCAGGGATAAGTTCTTAATTCCCTGTAACTCAACAACAGTTGAATTCATTTTCCGCAAACTTTGTAGAAAAAAAAATTTCCTTTGCTTGCAGAGTAAACCTAGCAATTTTCAGGACAAACCAATTTTGCTAACCTGTTTTCTGACACTTCAAACATTTATGCATGTGCTTAACTTTGTGTGTGTGCATACGTGTTTGCATTAGCAGGGCCCAGAGCTGTAGGAGATTAGAACAGGGTTTATAATGGTGCCCAGCTGCAAATTTAACATTCTTTTTCTGGTAAAAAGAGGGCAAAGGAGGAAAAATGGATAGAGCATCATGCTTTGGAAAATGTGACACAATAACATGTATAAGATCAGAGTAAAACATCTTAATCCAGGTACAGATGCTTTTGGGAATGGCAAGGAGCATATACATTTGTTTACCCTAGGATTAGCCAAACAGAAGATTGCGGGGATCCACCCACCCTGGCTTAATTCGTTTGACTCCTTTGCATGGTGATCATTTACTTATGAGTTGTTATGGATATATCTGAAGAAAAGGTTTTCATAACATGCATGGGGCTCCTTGTAATGCAGGAGTATTTTTGTGCTGAAATGTTGTTCCTTTGCTTGTGAAGGACAACATCAAAATCGGCACCATTCAATGACTGCAGATTTAAACGGGGTCTCACATGCATTTTCTGGGTCTGATTTAGGCAGACACTGGTACCCCGTTGGCTCAATCATCCTCCTTCTGAAAGAACTGTGGGACCAAGTTTTCTGCTCATTTTGGTTTTCCCCCACAGCTAGAAGTGGCATGGCCCATAGATTGTAAGCAATTCAAGACGTAGATTATCTTACTCTGTGTTTACATAGGATCAAACACAGAGGTAACACTGAAATAACAGCCACGAGAATGTATGCCTTTGCTATCAGTGGTAAATGGGGAGTGGGGGAGGAAAGACGGTACTAAACCTCTCCTTTATTTTTAAGAGCCAGTTAGTACCATTTTGCCTTGTGAGAATACACCCGCTCTGCCATGGTAAGTGAAAGGAAAAGCACAATAAGAGAACTTACCAGCTCAGTGGGGTGGGGAACAGCTGCCAAAGGACTACTTCAGGGCTGCAAGTGCAGCTGTCTGCCAAATTTAAAGGGGCAGCCATTTGCAAAACAAGCTGAGAAAGCTTCCTCTTAAAGACTAGAGAGTTGCAATAGCATCCAGAGAGCTGTAAAGAAAGGCATTTGTACAAAAGAGGACAAACTCCTAAGTTTTGGACGTATCTAGCTGCAAACCATCCTCCAGGTTGGAGCCTGGTGATTTTAACAGCTATATGTTTTTCATACTATCCTTCTTTAATAAAAAGAAATTACATGCACCGCTACATCACTCAGACAAAGATCATCCATAATAATACTTTGCACTCATATTATGGCTTTCCATCCTAAGATCTCAAATGACTTTAGATATGTTCATTGGTTCTCACAACACTTCTGTGAGGTAAGGAAGGGATATACAAGTGTCACTTCATGCATCCCTGAAAGGTAACCACGGCTTAGGTAGAAAGCAGCCATTGTTTAGCAGCACTCTGCAGCAATTCACAATACTCTAGCTCAGGATGTAAAGCCTACTGCACCTTCTCTCAGTGAACCTGTAGAGGGAATTCCTGTAGGCAGAATGCAATTACCAGAGTTGGAATTTCACAAGCGGTAACATCTTACTCTTTTGAAAAGTGCCATCCTAAGTAACCACAAGCGCTCAGAACCACGGGTTTTACACCTCATTAGACAAACAGCAAGCAGCACAATATCTCCTTAACATTCTGCTGCAGGGACTTGGACTCAGGATGGACTTTACTGGAAAGTACCACCTACTGAATTACCAACACCTCATTCTACAGGTGTTCCTTGCCAGACTTCCTTTGAACTAGTGACGCCGACCAACCCAGTCCTGCCTGTGAAACCTGCCTCTGAAGCCTGATTGCAGGCTCTATGCTATTTTGCCAAACACAAATTGTACAAGGACTTACCATTCCTTTTCAGACATACACATTGATGCCATCACCATAGTGTTTGAAAGGCTTAATCCTTCCTCCTTTCTCTCTCTCCCCCTGAGCAACCTCAAGTGAAAGTATTAAAATGCCCCATACTGTCCCTGCTTTTCCCCTATTCCCACTATTCTGAGCTAGAATTTTTGGCTGATTGCTGAGAAGGGCTGCTGAATCAAGGTGACCTGAACCAAAGGGCTTGCACCAGGCAGTAAACAGAACTAACCCCACTAATTTTTCATGCTAATGCCATATGTCTCATAGTCTCTCTGAGCCAATCCTCCCCTGTTCAGGATTGTTACTGCTATTCTGAAACATAGTAATCATAGGTGCTTGTGAACATGGGGAACTCTTTTGTTTACGGAGGTGAAATCAGGCAGAAATCAGGCAGGGGCTCATGATGAAACACTTAAACGTGGGGAAATGATTCCCCCCTCCACACACACTGTCTTTCTAATACTGATGACGAATGGACAGGGTGTAATTAATGGGACAACTGGTATCATTTTACTATATGTTAGTGTAGGTAGCTTTGTAAATTCCAGAATGTAGCCCACTTCCCAAGCATAAAGATTTTGTGCCTCAAGGAACTGGTTGTGTGTATAGCAGCTTGTGGGGGTCAGTGGGCCACCCTATTGCATATACTGTCAAAAGGGACTGATAACTGGAATGCGAGGGAGGTGTTGTGTCATACTGATTAAGGCCCTGAGTCAGCAAATCACTTAGCATGTGCTGAATAGCAGCAGGATTGCTCACACGCTTAAAGTTAAGCATATGGTTAAGTGCTTTGGTGAATCAAGCCTAAACTAAGAACAGCAGCACTGGATAACTTGTTCATTGAGAATAAAAGCAAAAAATTACAGATCACTGTGACCTAGATACCACCAGAGGTTAGCAAAAATGATTGGTCAGATGTGACAGGGCCATAGCCACTGCATCAAGCAAGGGTGGGGGGAGCTGGCAATGGAGAGACAGTGAAGTAAGAGGAAGAGAAGGCAACAGCATGTCTTGAATATATATCGGAGCATATGTACGCAGCAGCAGAAACTCAGGTTTCATCATTTGCATATACACAAATCACTAGCCATCTTTTGACCAGCCTTTCCAAAGCAACCTTATGGCACCACAACTCCCATACTCTTAGCACACTTTGTGCTCTATTTCCATAAATCACAGGACACAAGGATAATAACCTGTCAGCACCCTAATACTGTGTGTCATGTAAAACACCAACTGCCCAAGCACTTTCCTCACACCATGTGCCCCTTTTGTGGGCCAGGGGGAGCCCCACCAGCAAAATGCAGAAGTGTGCCAGCAGTTTCTGACCTGATTGCAAAAGCTAACTAAACTAATTTATCACAGCAGGCTAATCAGAATGACAAGGTTGCATAGGTGACATTCTCCAAAATCTCCAATTTGTTTTTTTTAATCCCCACAGCAATTTATTTTCAGAATAGCAAAGTTTTGTCCAAGAATGTTCCAGAATGTAGTCAAGGTTAACCGTACTGTGAGCTTATTCAATATTTATGATTCTTTTTTATTTGTACTAGGACTTTTTGGGGACTCCAAATGGTCCATTAATCAAACAGAGTGACAAAATAAGCCATTTGACAATTTGTACAGTGGCTGATTTTTTTTATTTATTTTTTTGTTCAAGAATAAAGGACCAACTTAACTTCATCAGCAGTTCCTGATTAATTGTTACAAAGTGTCATCCATAAATTTTCCTTCGATCTAATAATCCTTTCACAAGACTTAACAATATCCCCAGTGATTTTGGTTTTACTGAGGGCTGAGTTCCTGGAGAAGCAGTGACACAAATAGCTCAAGTGAACTGAGACACCTCCGTGGACAGTCTTCACAGAGTTGACAGTTCTGAAATACAATTATCAGTGTGATCTGCTTAAGAATTCATCATCAGCTCCTGCCTTCTGAAGACTTAAAAAAATTCTGAGCCATACAAAGAAAAAGAGGTGATAAGAAGGCATCATTTTCCTCCAGCCTCATAACTGTAAATTGAAGAAAATTATTTTCTTTGCCTGCAGCTCATTGGCATATAGGCAGCATTATATTATAATTTCATAAGCATAAATCCTTTGAATAAATTTCAGAAGAATAACTGAATTAGAAATGCAAGTAAAGTATCTAAAAAACTTAACTGTACGAGGCAGGAAGAACTGGATGCAAGTGAAACTGGCAGAGGGGAAATTTACTGTCTGCCTGCTCATCCTCTGTCTGGGAAGGGAAGGCTCCCCCAGTGCTCCAGCTAAGCTAAATTTTAAGGAGAGAAAAAAAGTTAGTTTAAAGCATCATTTCCATGCACAGCAGGAAAATACAAAATGTGTCCCACCCTGCCACCTTCTTTTACAGAATTTCAGTTGTATTTCATCCTTAATGAATCCTGGAAATACAACAGGTTTGGGGTTGCTATAATTATTGCTATTTGTTTATTTATTAGTAGTATGTTAAGCATATGGGAGATCAAAAAGGTTCCTTCCAACAGTTCCCTTGCAACAAACCAGTCACTTATTCACATACAAGTTGCCTAACATTCTCTCCTTAAGTAAATCCTGGGTTACTCTCTCCCTAGTCTGTGCCCTTTCCGCTGGAAATGGTCTAGTATGAAGGGTGAAGCTATTGTCTGGGACAAAGGTAACAGCCAGTGACCCGCGTATATGTCTGTTGACTTACAAAAAAAAAACAAACCAACACCTTTCCAAGAGCCACAAGGAGGAAGCATAGCATTGTGATGGGACTGGCACTGGACACTGGAACAGTTCCAAGTTCTGTTACGGACTTCCTGTCTAATCTTGGTCACTTAGCAAAATCTGTCATGGATTAACCCAGCTGAGCTAACTTGAATCTAGCTAGTGCAGGTATCAATAGCAGTGAAGACAGAGCAGTGCAGGCTTCAGAGAAGGCTAGTGATCAGAGTATGTTATTCAGGGTCCATGATGGCTATTTAGTACCCACACAGTGCTGTCTTCACAGCTGTTACTCATGCTCGCTGGATTCAAGCTAGCTTGGGAAGGCTAGGCCAGCTTTTGCTATGTAGACGTACCCTTAGTCTTGCTGCCCCCTGTAAATAAAAAAATAATTCTATTGAACCTTGTGGCAAAAGTCCTGATGATTTCAGCTGGAGAAGGTGCAATAAAGACCCATGTAAGCATTGGGAAAAAAATTCAAAATTGGCTGCCTAAACGATATGTGAAAATCCCATATTTGTGGCTGTAAATGTGCACTTATTGGGACAATTACTTCTCTGGTAGTTACTCACCAGGAAAAAGCATGGTCCAGGAGGTAACACACTGAGAGTCAGGTGCCATGGAAAAGTCACCAAACAGCTCTGTGCCTCAGTTTCCCCATATGTGAAAGGTTGGTGATGTGGCTTGCTCGCCTTTGTTAAGTGCTTTTTGCAGGGAGCAGAGTACAGAGTGACATGCTCTAACAGCTGGGCAACACTTTCTCCATTGTAATTTCTGCATAGTCCATGGTCAAAATTTGATTGAAACATGACCATGTGACTAACCTACAGCATGTCAAATTATACTCATAATTAACAATAATGACACATATAATATGTGTACCATCAAACTGCCATATAAGCAATAGTTAATTAAGCTACACCCTGTTGATTTGAACTTACTGATGTTTCAACACAAACGGCTCTTAGGTGTGTTGCATAAGATGGAGTACTTAACATGTGTCAGCCTGAAGGGTCAAGCATCAGGGGGTAGCCGTGTTAGTCTGTATCCACAAAAACAACAAGGAGTCTGGTGGCACCTTAAAGACTAACAGATTTATTTGGGCATAAGCTTTCGTGGGTAAAAAAACACTTCTTCAGATGCATGGAGTGAAAATTACAGATGCAGGCATTATATAATAACATATGAAGAGAAGGGAGTTACCTCACAAGTGGAGAACCAGATGGGGCCACCATCAGAGGGCCTATCCACATCAGCCACACCATCGGGGTCATTCTCCTGCACATCTACTAATGTTATATGTGCCAGCAATGCCCCTCTGCCATGTACATTGGCCAAACCGGACAGTCCCTATGTAAAAAAATAAATGGATACAAATCGGACATCAGGAATGGTAACATACAAAAGCCAGTAGGAGAATACTTCAGTCTTCCTGGACATTCTATAACAGATTTAAAAGTAGCTATACTTGAATAAAAAAAACTTCAGAAACAGACTTCAAAGAGAAACAGCAGAACTAAAATTCATTTGCAAATTTACCACCATTAATTTGAGCTTGAATAGGGACTGGGAGTGGCTGGCTCATTACAGAAGCAGCTTTTCCTCTCCTGGAATTGATACCTCCTCATCTATTATGGGGAGTGGACTACATCCACCCTGATCGAATTGGCCCTCTCAGTACTGGTTCTCCACTTGTGAGGTAACTCCCTTCCCTTCACGTGTCATTATATAATGCCTGCATCTTTAATTTTCAAGCCATGCATCTGAAGAAGTGTTTTTTTACCCACGAAAGCTTATGCCCAAATAAATCTGTTAGTCTTTAAGGTGCCACTGGACTCCTTGTTCCTGAAGGGTCAGTTGAGTGAAATCAGGAGATAGCTTCATGTTATTATTTATTGTGTCAACAGTCTGTGTCGTGCTGTACAAGCAAAGAAGACGCAAGGTGTATAGCCAAGGCTCTTACAGCCTGAATCAGACAGAGTCAATACATTTGACACATACATGATACATAGGGCCTGCTTCTCCATGGCCTTGCACACCGTATGGTCAGTTACAAAGTGGGTGTAAAACCATTGACTCCAGTAGGCTTTGGTGCTGAATGCAGTAAAGATTCCTGCAGCTCAGCTTTCTTCACTGGTGTATGTGAATAGCATTTTCCACTGTGCAGCTGAGTCAGCTGCACTCATGCATAGCACAGCCTGTCTTTGCTCCCAATATGGCTAAAAAGGGCAAAAGCAACCTTACCGATTGTACTGCACATACCCAAAGTGGGATTTGCAAAGGCTCACAGCTCAGTCAGTCCAAAGCCAATTTTCCATGTAACTTACTGGAAAGTGTGTGTTACATGTTCCAGGCTGTGCCCAATCCACAGAGGACATGAGTCTGTCATAGCTGTCATCAACAGAGGCTGGCTCTTAAATGCAAGCTGTAATGCTCTGGAGTCACCCCAGCCAACCCCGGTTGCAGCCAAGATGGTGGTCCTCACATTTCATTCCTATGGACTTCCTGAGGAGGGCTATTTCTCAAGTGAACTTCAAATTTGAACCCTCAAATATGTCAATACTAGACTTGTTCAAAAAACAGTCCCAAGAATTTGCTAATAGGGAAGTGTATGTTTTCACTCTTCTCCCACTCAGAAACAATGGAAGAATTTGGTCTTAAATTATTAAGCAAAAACTTAACATTCAGGCAGAGGCCAGGCCTGGAATATTTTATCCTGATCGATGAACATTTTGGAAAGCTCTGAGCAAGTCAAAGCAGGGGATTAGTATGGAAATGCATAATCAGTTGCTGATGTTGCCAGTATGGGCTTGATGTAAGATTCGCTGAAGTCAATACAATTCTTTCCATTACCATCAGTGGGATCTGGATGAAGCCCTCAGATCAGGGATCGGCAACCTTTGGCCCGTGGCCCGCCAAGGTAAGCCCCCTGGTGGGCTGGGCCAGTTTGTTTACCTGCCACGTCCGCAGATTCAGCCGATTGCGGCTCCCACTGGCCGCGGTTCGCCACTCCAGGCCAATAGGGGCTGCAGGAATTGGCAGCCAGCACATCCCTCAGCCTGCGCCGCTTCCCACAGCCCCCATTGGCCTGGAGCGGTGAACCATGGCCAACGGGAGCCGCGAACAGCCGAATCTGCGGACGCGGCAGGTAAACAAACCAGCCTGGCCCGCTAGGGGGCTTACCCTGGTGGGCCGCGTGCCAAAGGTTGCCAATCCCTGCCTCAGATACTAATACTTAGTGGACTATCACTGAAAGAGATTTGAATGGGTTTAACTACCCAATTTCCATATGTTGTACTCAATGCCCTGGAGTTAGAATTCACTGACCTGTTACCATCTCACCAATTAATTAGGCCCAGCTCATTCCTTCCCATGAAAAAATCTGAAGGAGAGTGGTCTGAGGGAGGAATTATCTGAAGGACTCCGTCATGACAAACTCCCCAACATGTCCCACTGGAGCAAAGGGGATGTTGCCTGCCCTGGCAAAGGCTGTGGGGCCTGCTCCCAAATCTGGTGGATCACCAGGGAGCCCCAGAGGTCCAGCTCTGGCTCCCAATGTGACTCCATGGTACCAGCAACTACACATGGTTCTAACTGCTCTCAGGGCCCCAGGATGTATATTGCTTTACCTAGCTAATTTCCATTGGCCAGAGAGGAGATGATTTGTTGCTGCATCTCTCCCAACAATTCTTCCTGTATCCTTCTGCAACTCTTGTACTAGATTGTGCTAGCATAATCTACTGATCAACATGTGTTACGAGTCCCCCATCTGTGCCTAATCCACAGAGAGTGTGTTTGGTACTGCTCCCAGCTACAGAGTGTAATTCTCTAGTTCAAGCTGCAGAGACTCTGCCTTTAGCTCTGGAAATCCTTGGGTTCAATCGCCAGAGTCAGCCAAGATGGCAGCCCTCACATAAGTACAAACTTGGACAGCTGAGACCGACCTCAGCAGGATCCAGGGTGTAGTGGGATGATGCCACAGATGTGCCTGACAGCCCCACCTCCTGGCATCTGGAAGGGGGGATATCCTTGCACAGAGAGTACCTTCTGTGTGAGGATCTAGGTGACACAACCTTAGTTAATGTTTGAAAAGCTCTTTGTAAAAGTGTGACAGATCTGGTTGGGCACCCCCTTGCTGACCCCCTCCCAGATTGCTGTGGGTGGGGGGGATCCACTCCTCTGTGTCTGAATCCCTAGGTGTTTTAACCTACAGAACCTGAACAAAGTCCAGCCACTTCCCCCATCCTGGGGTCTGTAGGCATACTCTCAGAGCGAAGACCCTGTGTCTAACACTCCTTTCTGAGAGCTGGAACCTGCCTAGTCCCTCTGGACCCTTCAGACTCCCCTGAACTTAAATACACCCTCTCCTCGAGCTCCACCACAAAGGAGTTTCTGGTTTACAGTTTAACTCTCTCTGCAGGTACACAGTACTTGTGAAGCATTTAACACACCAACACACTTTGCTCAGAATCTAACACATTATTGCTCCTTTACTTAAACATATAACCACGAGACCTTACAGATCCTTTAGAAAATAAACATCATAACTGCAATGCTCTGTCTCGGTTTCCTCCCCGGGGCATTCTTTGGGATAGGGTCAGAGTCCGTTGGGTGGTCCAATGTCCTGCTTCAGTGCATGGCTTGTGGACTGGAATCTAAGGCCTTCTTCCCCCTTGGCCAGCTTACTTCCTTTGCCCTTAACCAGCCTGACCTCTTCCTTCTTCCTGTCTGGGTCTCTATTTAACGCCCCCTTCCAATACCTGGTTTTCTTAGTTCTGTCTTTTGGATAACTTTCAACTGCTCTCCTCTTTCCACGTCCCTTCAGATGATTGAGATAAAAATGGTTTTCCAAGGATGCCTACGAACAAAGAATACAGCATTTGGCATGAGGTGGTCTCATTACTGTCATCCCCAGTGGGCCCCGCATTTGAGGTGGCCCTGTTGGCCACCTGTGTTTTCTTCTGCATGGTACATCCACTCCCTCGCAGGTGCAAGCTGTAATGAGAGGGGCGTGTAGCTGTAAGCCCGGGCTGTTTGTAAGGCTGTGGGTTGCCTAGTTTGTGTATTTATTTATTTATTGGGAGGGAGGGATGTCACTTTTTTCATCAATTTAATTAGATACAATTTGTCTCAGCTTTTCTGCATGGCATTTGTTTACTTTCTCATCAGGACCGACAGAGGCCAATTAGTGTACGATAATTGTTTAACCTAGACAGCGTGCTGTACTTGCTGAGACGGAGGGAGGCAGGGGTGAAGGAGTAGTAATAGGCCTTGGTATGGTGCAAGGTTCTTCAGAAATCACTGACATGATACTGTACTTTGGAAGCATAAGTTCCTTTGACAGCCCAGCAGTCCTGATTCCTTGTTGTCTGTCACCACTATCATGGTAGGATCAATTTCCAAAGTTAATTCTTCAATTCCATCATGCCCAAAGCACTGAGCTGCATTAATTCCTTCCCCGGGATGCCCCCTGAAAGTGAAATCCACTGCAACCATAGAAACTAGAGGACTTAAGTGACGTGTCATGTACATGTGCAGCCCTGTTTTTGAAACCTTTGCCAAGAACACTATGTGAGAGCCTGTGAGAAGGTTTATTTCATTCTTCCTTCCCGTATATCTTTATACATAGGCAGAATCAACTGTGGATAACGAAAGAATACTTATTTCTTTTTCTGATGTTATGCAGAGCTTCTCGAAGACTGACAGTGTTTGTAGTGTAAGCAAAGCTGTGGAGAAATCCAAAAAAGGGTAGCAACACTGGTACACTAGGCAGCCAACTGCTGAGAACTGGTTTCTCAGAAGAAGGGAGTAAGTGGAGGAGAAGGCAGCAATTGAGTTCTGAATGACAAGATGTTTAGTGTCGCTTCAACTCTGTGGAACAGTTTAAATTCTGAGTAACCAGTTCTGGCATTCCTTGGAAGCAGTTTTGCATGATCCTGGAAAAGCTGTCGACTTTTTTTTTTTACGGGGAGAGAGAAGGCCATACTGAGATCAGTTCACTCAGGTATCCATTGTAAAAGAAGGCTGACACTGTTTGCTATAGTTATAAAAGATACAGTAGCAACAGGATGCATTGTAAATGAAAGGAGAGTCAGACAAGGAAAGAAATACCTTTCCTTTCTTTCTTTTTCCTCTCCTTCTTTCTTTCGTCTTTTAAATCAGTCTGATGTTGTGATTAACTTGCATTCTGCAGCACAGTTGATATGACAGTCAACCAAATTAATCCCATTATGCAAAATCCAGTTCACAAGTGGCTTTGCCTTTTTTTAAAAAATTATGTCACTTTCCTCATAAATTGGAGAGACCATGTCAGTTTTCTGTACTGCACATAGACACTACACAGTGCTGTATGTCTATATTCCTTTAATGCAGAAAGATACACATTTTAGCTCCGTGGCACAAATGAAGATTCATAACTTTAATGCCGATGTTTCTGTTTAGATGGGGCTTATATGAGAATTGCCATTAGTTTTGGCATTCATTTTCATTCTTGTACTTTGCATCATACCAGCTGTAGGAAAACAAGATTAGGAGCTTTAAAAAATAATCAACCCAGCCATCTAAAATAAAAATACTTAATTACTTTAGTACTGGAAACATGATTTTCTCTTGCATGCTTTTTTCCTGTTTAAAGGAATTCACAGTCTCTAGTAACTAGCCTCCTATGGACTCCCTGGTATGTGCCTAGTGTCAAGCAGCTGTAGCATAGAAATCTCCACAACTGCTATTCTCTTGGCTGAGTGTGGCCATGCTGTAGGTAGCCAAATCTGTTTGGCATTGACCAGGCTCTGTGAATTCCCTGCATCCAACCAACTTGTCAAATTAAAACCTTTCCTGCTTTGAGCTGAAGAGCAGCCGTGATGCTGAAGGTTCTTGCACTCTAGCCCTTTGTCACCAGCACAGTGAGCCTCCAACATCTGCTCGCTGGACTCAGCTTTTGCACCTTGTTCATTTATAATGCAGCAAAGCCCCTGCATCCTCAGCACAGACGCTAAATGTTTAAACGAAGTGTCTCAGATTTTTTTTAAAAATGGAGTTGAGGCTCCA
This sequence comes from Natator depressus, assembly GCF_965152275.1. Classification (NCBI taxonomy): domain Eukaryota; kingdom Metazoa; phylum Chordata; order Testudines; family Cheloniidae; genus Natator; species Natator depressus. Next base: position 98,411,630 of record NC_134235.1, on the reverse strand, counting down.
GGGGCTAAATTACTTACGGAATTCAGTGTATATAGATATATTTACATGGTTATTTTTTGTGTGTGCTATTTTTTATCCTGATAATGCTTTCTCATACAGTGAAATGTTGACTTTTTTCCACATGCTTTAGATTTATTAGACATGTGTCAAGTTGTCAGCCTCCTGCCGTTTGCATTTGTGTCCACCTTGCAAACAGCCAGGAAATCCCCCCACCCTGTGAATGTTCACTTCTTGGCAGTTCTGAAACAAATTTTGAACAGTTGCTGTTCCTATTGATACTGATAGTGTGATGTTCAAAAAAGAAGGGCGTTTCATTTCCCCCCAAAGTTTCTGACACATTCTGTCATATCATATCACATCCCATCCTGATGCACCAAAAACAACAACAAAAGAAGGAGGGCATAAACTATGCTGTTCACACACAGATCATGAGCCACTGATGAACCCCCACCCATCTGTTCACCATTTCACTTCCTTTGTTCTACCTTTATTATATGTATTCTTCAATAAAATGAATTCCTACTACTTCAGCGACATTGCAGCTCACTCTTCTTAATCTGTTTGAACTATCTGCAAGGATCTCTGTGCCTTCCCCCTTTCACCACCACCCACGAAGGGAGCTCAGTGACACCTGAAAAAAAAGAATGCAGGGAATGAAGCCTTGAAGCACAGAATGTCTTCAAGCCTCTAGGGGGAAGGGGGAAAGCTCCCAATAGCAGTGAAGATACAAAGGAAATAATTCCAGATTGGGAATCTTGATAGCAGAGGTGGGCTCAAGTTGCAAAATGTGAATAAAATGCTCTGTGTTATGTATTCATGGTTATTATTATTTGTACTACCATAATGTTCAGTTGTGCTGGAACGAGGGGGCTGGGGGTCCTGCCACAACCCCTGGTTTGATGTAGTAATAACAAACACCAAATACATAGTTTCTATCATTGGTACCCCCACTATAAAAATTGTTCCAGCACCCCTGGTAGTGTTCAGATCCCTCAATAAAGATCAGGGGTCTGTTGTGCAGAGGTATACATGATCCCCGGCCTGAAGATTAGGTGCAAGTTATTTCTAGCACTCTAAAATGTTTAGGGATTTTTAGATTTGGAGTTTTGGTCTGGGTTGTTATAAAAACCAGATTCAAAATTTAGTTCTAGATCTGGGTTCAGAATGTCCTCCACCTAAAGTTCAGAGGTACTTGGATCTGGTTACCTAGCTTGAGAGTATCTCTAATTACTAGTAGTTCAGTACTTTCCTTTTCCCCTAACCTTGCTCCTTTCCCCCCATCCCAGCAGTGCATTCACTGTGCACCCTTCAAGTGTCTTAGAAGGTAAGTGGCCTGAGACACTTGGCTACCTCCAGCACTATCTACTGATCTTTGTCCTTTGTCAAGCTCCATATTCTCCAGAAACTCTCCTTCCAGAAATGGTATTTCAACATTGGAAATGCTGATCAGTTTTCTGGTATTGAAATGTCGTTCCCAGAGTTGTTATATTCCAGATGTAGTATTTCTAGGAGTAACATTAAACAGGTAAAAAGGGAGTGCTTCCATGCTCTGTGCCTAAATTCCTATAGCAACAACAAGAGGAACCATCCGAATTTGCATTCAAGGCTCTTGACTCCAAACATCCAGGTCCCTGATCTGTGAGCTAAGGGACATTGCCGCTAGATCAGGCAGTAGAGAAAACTATTAGAAACAAAGACTCCAATCCTCAGGTGCACCCATCACTTTTCACAGGACAGGTAACAGGCAAGGTAACTGCACATCACTCTTACTGTCCCCCAGCCCTCAAGGCTGCCAGGAACCAATTCCAACCTACTGTGCATCTGGCTTTGACATTCTCCAATGGCACTAGAGCTCACAACAAACTCCCTTAGCCAATATGCTCCTGGCAGCCCCAAAGACCAAGGGCTGGGAAGAGAGGTGATGTAGTGCTAGTTGTATCATATTATGGAATTTCCTTCATGGGAGGCCTCAGCTGGCCACTTAGGCCAACTTTAAGTCTGAAAATGCAAATTCCAGTTCAAAAGCCTTACATTTATCAAATCTCATTGTGCTATGTGGGATCATCTCCTGAAACAGGGAGGAGGAATATGCCGCCCACTTTGGAAGCACTGTCCATCCCATCCACGAAGTCTTATAACCAGGGCAGCTGTCTGGGGGTAGAAAGGGCAACACCCATTTGCTTAGTTACTATTAACATTCATCTACAGCAGCGGTTCTCAAACTGGAGGTCGGGACCCTTCAGCGGGTCGCAAGATTATTACATGGGGGGCCGCGAGCTGTCAGCCTCCACCCCAAACCCTGCTTTGCCTCCAGCATTTATAATGGTGTTAAATATATTAAAAAGTGTTTTTAATTTATGGGGGGGGGGTCGCACTCAGAGGCTTGCTCTGTGAAAGGGGTCACCAGTACAAAAGTTTGAGAACCACTGATCTACAGTAATATTTCAAGGGGTGATAAAATGATGATGATGAAAAGTACCTTTAAAGTGTATAAGAATACATGGCCTTTGATGCTGCAAGCTAAAAATTTCTGCCACAGTGATGGGTGCAGTTTCCTATCCCCAGAGACACTGTCCTTGCCTTCTCAAGTGCAAAAGCCTGAAAATGACACTGTTGTGCTGACAGAAGGATTCATGCAGCATCTCTGTATTCACTGCATCTGAATTCACTCCTGCTGTACGTTCAGCCAGTGCGGAATATTATAAACATCTTCACATGTACATTACACCCCAACTCATTGGCTGCTATGCTCTGCAGACTAAACATTCAATCTGCCAACAATTGTGTTATCATGCCAGCCAAGATGCAAACCTGAACCATATGGGCGGAAGAGGGACTCATTACTTCCACGCTGCTGTCTCCCTTCTTATCCCTCTGTTCCCCTATTTTGAAATGGACCAGCTCTTGCCGCATGATATCAGGGGTGACGTAAGAAAGGAGCTATTTGAGAAAATTATTCTGTTTTTTTTTTGTCTCAGCGCAAAATGTTTACCCACTGTTTGTTCATCAAACATAAGGTTTCACAAAAAGTTGTAATAAAACAAATAGAAAACATTTAAAAATCTGTGCTGAAGATTTAGCCAAAATGGCAAGGAGCAGCAGAAACTCACTCTGTCTCAGTGACTGGGGATAGATTCTCTGAGAGGGAAAAGTGAAATCATCTATTAGGGAGGTGAAAAATATATTTGTATTAAACATTAGCTTGTACCAATTAAAATACGTTGAGAGCCTTGTTTACAAATTGGGCCTTCACTTCTGTGGGCACAGTTTTGCACCCTGAAGTGAAATTCAACCCTGTGCAGAAGGGCAAGAAGAGACCCACCCATGTACTGCTTAAGCACTCAGATAGGGAATAAGTGGAATTTAAGTGGTGCATAGGCCTGGTTTTGGCACAATGAATTGTGCCCTGCAAATCATTCATGTTGTTAAGGAACACAGGAATTGCCATACCAGCTCCATCTCATCTAAGCAGGCCACTCGTCTTGTTTTAAGCCCCACAATCCTGTTTTTGTGTTGTTTGTCTCCTGTCCCGTACTGAGACAAAACCAGACATGGTTTGGTCTAGTGTCATAAGCTGAGGATGCTATTTTGCAAAACACACTGCTCCATCCCCACTGGAATAACCTCACATGGACACAAGCAAGGGCCCACGTCCTGTATTCTGGTGATGCATCACTGGCTGTCTCTGACAGTGGCTAATAGTAGATGCTTCAGAGGGAAATACAGAGTTTCTTGCAACAGATAATTACATAACAACCTGCCCACGGGGGAAGTTTTGCTGGTAATTCATCATGGGCACAGAAATGGGTATATATGGTTTTAAAATTTAGGCTCTAAGAGCCTGATCGAATCCTCATTGACATCAATGGGAATCTTTACATTGACTTTACTTGGCTCGGGCTTTGAATCAGGCTCTTAATGATCAATTCCTCTGCAATAATATGCTTGGAGGACAGCTGCAGTCCTCCTATTTAACAAACACAAATATTAAGTGCCAATCAGGTAATACAGCCATGTGTGCATACACATATAGACACACTCTTCCACTCACTCTTCCTCTGAGTGCAGCGCTTAAATTACTTGCAGCAGTATTTGAAAAACAAGTGAGACATATCTCAGGACTCGGGAGATAGGCCTGAAACCAGGAAAAATTGATATTTTTTCATATTCGCTGCCAGATATTGCACAGCTACATGGCTATATGCAGATAGAGGACAATGTGCATCTTATCATGCTGATGATAGATTCCACACCGGCTTTAAAGGAATAAATCATTCATTTAAATAATGGATTTTCTGTTTACTACACAAGTTTTTTTCAAAAAAGATTTTACTGCCATCTCAACGGAAAGACAAAAGCCTTTTAATATATGGCCCAAACTGAGATGCAACTGAGAAAAACCCTGCCTGGGGATTAGCAGTCTTTATGCTATTTGGCTGAGCTGTTTGAAAGTCTTTTTAACCGCTAGTAGTTTTATCAACGTGATGTTATGGACAAACCCAACAGACTTTAGGACAAGGAACAAAAAAACAGCCCTCTTTCCTTTAAATCTAGTGGAATGTTTTGAAGCTCTGTTGAGCATGGTTTACATGTTGTAGTCTCCCTTTCCTCCACACCTCTTTCTCAAGGCGTTCCTAGACCTGTCCATTTCACCAACATTTCCTCTAATAGGAAAACAGGGAACTTAAGCTCTTTGAGGTAGGGATGTTTTCTAACTGTGTGTTTGTACAGAGCCTAGCACAATGCGGCTTTGATCTCAGTTGCAGCCTTAAGAATTACCATAATAAATAAGAATAATAACAGGACTAGTGTAACATTATTTATAACAAAGACAGACAGGATTTTGATATAGATGGGCTGAAGAGCTGGTATTTGGCTCTGGATCAACTTTAGCTAAGGGCTGAATTAAAGCTGGGAGTCTCATTTGGTCGTGCTGAAATGGTGAGTTGTTCTGCAATGATTTACAGTGCATCCAAAGCTACTGGAAAACAGGCCCTTTTGGATCTGTATGCAACTCAGAACCAGAATCATGGGTTCAGGCTCTGTTTAGGAATCTGATTCAAAACGCTCCTCCCAACGACAACATTCAGAGGCACTCAAATTTGAGGTTCTGGGCTTGTCCCACATAACTGTTATTTTAACTTTTTTTTAAACTAAAGTTCATCAATTTACACACTACTACAGAACGTGCTCCTTTGATTGCCAAGATCTGACGGAAAGAATCAAACTGCTAGGGTGTTAGAAGGTTAGAATACTATACAGCCCTGTGGAAGCCAGGTGTGTAGCTCAGAGGTTCGCAAATTGTGGTCTGTGGACCACCAAAGTTGTTGAGAGTGAAGCAGTGGGGAATTGGAGTGTTTGGATGCAAGGTTGACTTATGAGACACTCTTTCAGTTGATAAGTGGAGCATAGAATGAATAAATTGGAGAACCACTAATCTAGGCAGACAATTTTTGAGCACTTGACTGACCTACAGGATCATAGAAGTGAGAGATGGAAAAGACCCACTAGATCTATGTCTATACCCTGATTTAGACATGACTTACAGGTGTCATATCAACCACTAATTATTAGGTGGATTAGGTGCTCAGGAAGTCCTCTGTCATCCACGCAAAATTCTTGGAAGTTGATTATCAATCAGCTTCCTGCTCATCAATTTTCAAGTCTATCAGAGCTTTAAGATGTTGCTTACATTTTTAAAATGTTGTCTAAAGCCATGGTAAAGCTGAACCATGGTAAAAGACTAGGTAGGATACAAGAATTTTTTAAAACAAAAAATATAACTTTGAGGTTTTTTTCCCAGATAGATGCTAGCTACTATCCCAGCTCTCTGTAGCTTCTAAACTAATTTTCAAGATTAACACAAAAGGGTGAGATGAAGGGACTGATTAACAGAGCTGTCTGAATTATTAACAACAAATATTAATTCAAAAAATTTCATCTTTTGCTGTTCGCAAATGGTCTACCACACCAAAAGGTTACAATTTTCTTAAATGTATTTGTTATTCCAAATTATTCACTGAAAAATGTCGTCAAATAATTCTTGATTTGTAGCTTGCTTGCATGTAAGTTATTGAAAGTACTGTATTTGATACTTAGAATTGAAGCTGTTTTGACTGGACAGCTAGACCATGTGGTACATTTCTGCTTCCTTGTTTGATAAACATAACTCCCAGAACTCTGATGTGAATACATGCAATTAGGTGTTTCCAATTTGCTTTCCTCACATATGCTTAAAAAGCTTAAAATGCTATGTGCTTAAAATTCTCTGTTTCAGCAAATATTCCCAATAGTAAACACATTTGCTATAATGTTGGAGGAAAGTGAGTACAAAAGGGGTGTGAATGCAGTCAAAGTACATTAGTTTAATATTTGATTACTATTTAATTCATTTTAATTAATACTCACTTTTTTTTTTTTGCAGTATTCACCCAGCTCTACTAATGAAGGCCCTTATCCTGTTAGCAGTGGCTCATGAAGGCTTCCAAAAATTCTGCTGTGATGTCACTGAATGAATCAATGAATGCACTTAGTTATCCTGCCAAGAGAACCATGCAGGCGCAAACCTGGGCCTCCCCATTGAATTCGCGGCCTAAGCAAATTCCTTCATTCCCTTGAAGCTCTCTTCCAGAGGCTCCCCTGAAACTTGTCAGGCACATCCATCCATCCATCCACCCAGATTGGCTGACTCTGAGAAGACTGCATGGTACCCCACATTGGAGAGAAAAAGGAAGACCATTACTACTGGGTAGAGAACTTAGCTAGAACTCAACAGTTACCAAATTCCATAGACCATTTACACATCAAGGGAGATGAATTTATATGGAGTTCACATGAATTTCATTTGACTTTCCTCTTCTGTGGGTAGATTCAAAAGGAACTGCTCCCTGACTTGAAACAAGAAACACAGTAAATACATCTCTCAAAGTTTTCATTCTTAATGTATAAGTAGCTTTCAGTTCATTACAGTGTTATTAGTCAGTCTTCATAAAAGTCTTATGCATCTTCATTAAAAATGGAAGTTCACACCATTTTATGTTCCCATAAAAATGGGTGGTGGTAGCTTTGATTCATTTGTTCACATACAGTGAACTTTACAGCAAATTGGACAGTGTAATTCAGTTCCTATTTCTGTGAATTTTTGTTGTTGGTAGAAAATCGATAAAATTCATATGTAATCATATTGCCTTTGCAAGAAATATTTAAGAAATAATATCCTGAGGTAATGATTGCATGGCTTAATTATTAATACCGTACTTTCAGGCATGACAGTATGCATCCCTTTTATCAGGCTTGACTTCTATCAAAAAATATTTTTCCTGTCTAAATCTCATTACATGCTGTAGAAGTGTATCTAAATTTTATACGTGCATGTAGCTGTGTGGGGGGGGGGGGACAGCAGCACCTGTTACTACCACTTTGCTTTACAGATATGTCATCATTTTCAGGATAAGTGCTGATTTTGAAGGAGTTTCCTAGCAAAGCTATAAAAACAATGACTGTTAAGTTTTAGCACAGAGTGAGTTTTAATTTTAAATCCAAATTTCAGGGACATTGGATAGGCAATTTTGACATTATACTAGCTCAAAAATGAAGGTTTTGGGGTTTGGATAACTATTGAACTCCTTTAACTAAATCAGCTTTTTCATGTTCTCCATTCAAGAGAGGAGGGTAGTTGTTGGCTTTTTCTTCTGTTCATTTTGTCCTTTCTCAAATGCTCATGTGGCAAAGGTGAGCAAGACATATACTAATACATAAAACATTCTGGCTCTGATCCCTGCCCTGCACTGGGGTCATTTTTTCAAAGTGATCCTAAAACTAGCATAGCTGGCCACAGGAGGCCCACCCCAAATCTAAGGGGGTCCTCCACTGTTGTAGACCAGGCATGGACACTCCTATGGCACTGGGACATAGTTGGAGTTTCTTCGTGACTTGGGAATCCCTGACTACTGCATCAAGTTAAGAATTATTTAGACAAGTTAGATGTTGTCAAGTCAGCTACGCCTGAAGAAATATATCCTAGAATACTTAAGGAACTGACTGAAGAGATCTCTGAGCCATTAACAATTATCTTTGAGAATTCATGGAGGATGGGAGATATCCCAGGACAAATACAATAAGGACAACAATGTAATACTGTTGCAAAAAAAGCGAACATCATTCTGGGGTGTATTACTAGAAGTGTTGTAAGCAAGAGACAAGTAGTAAGTCTTCTACTCTACCTGGCACTAACAAGGCCTAGCTGGAGTATTGTGTCCAGTTCTGGGCACCACACTTTGGGAAAGCTGTGGACACATTGAAGAAAGTCCAGAGGACGGCATCAAAAATGGTGAAAGATCTAGAAGACATGACCTAAGAAGAAAGATTGAAAAAACTAGGTTTGTTTAGTCTGAAGAAGAGAACATGGAAGGGGGACATAATAATAATCTTCAAGTATGTAAAAAGTTGTTATAAAGAGGACAGTGATAAATTGTTCTCCTTATCTACTGAGGACAGGACAGGAAGCAATGGGATTAAATTGAAGCAAGGGCAATTTAGGTTAGACATTAGGAAAAACTTCCTAACTCTAAGGGTAGTTAAGCACTGGAACAAATTACCTCGGGATGTTATGGAATCTCCATTATTGGAGGTTTTTCAGAAAAGGTCAGATCTGTTTTTCAGAACCTGTCAAGGATAGTCTAGGTACTACTTAGTACTACCTCAGTGCAGGGGACTGGACTAGATGACCAATCAAGATAACTTCCAGTTCTCCATTATTATGATCATCACTTTGGGCCACTATAACTTAAACCAGTCTGCAAAATCCATTAACTTATTCTGAGGGCACTGGCATGGTACACCGCACCTGGGGAGCACAAAGGTGACCTTTGCACACATCCCCACTTGAATTGTACTTTGTGATCCTCAGCTGCATCTGAGGCTGAGAACAACTGTATCTGCTCTTCTGCCATTGGAGGTGAGGGAAGATTCTTTGCCTAATCGAGGACATTATTTTCCTGGTAAAATATATTATTATTTTTCTGCTCCTTTTCATCTAACCCTCTCTTTTCTATTGAAAACCTCTTTTCTGCCTCTCCTTCCCCCCTTTTTTTCATTTTTCTTTTCTTTTTTTTCATGGTAAAGCAGACTTGACTGGATAGTCTAGAGCACTGTTTCTCAAATGCGGCCACCGTGGCCGCATGCAGCCACCAGAGGCTTTTCTTGGGGCCACAGCCTCCTGGGCATGATTGAGGGGGTAAAGTAGTGGCCCCTCCCCTCCCTGTTGTTCCTGGATGCACCACCTTGGTGTTGGTTGCTGGGGCCACCCGCAGGGGATTGGGCCCTCCTCTGGAGACACCTGGGGCACAACGCTGGAGGAGCAGGCAGCCCGTGATTTCCCCACCTTTCCAGGGGCGGTGGGGCTCAGGCTTTGGGCTTCAGCCCTGGGGTAGCAGGGTGGCAGACTCTGGCCACGGGGCTTTGGGCTGCATCCCTAGGCTCTGGCTGCACAGCGGCAGGTCCCAGGCTCCAGCCACATGGCTTCAGGCTCCATACCCAGTCTGCACTGGTGTAATACACTAGTTTTATGTTGGTTAAAAATCAGTGGAAACACAGTAGAGAATCAGTCCCTGAATTTGGCTTTTAATAATGAGCAAAGAAATCCCGAAAGAAATATTAACTCCATGATATACCTAGTTAATACAGTCCAGGAGGAAGAAAAAACTCAGAGCCCATTTTTTAGGGTAATATCCCACATGCCAGAACTATGTAGAATGAGCCCTTTAGTAAATGAGTGGCTCAATATGAGAAAAGGCAAATAAATATGATGCATTTTGAGAAAGAAGAGCTCCAGAGGCAGATTAACTGGGAAAAGATGGCTGGACATAAGAAGTCACCTTTCACTTGTGAACAATGGGCTGCTTCCATTTGCTAGAAGAAGAATGAACATCTGTGAGAGCTTCTTTGTTATTAGTGCTGTTTCAGAAGCCATTTTGAGAGTCCAGCTGTAAATTGGCTATAAACATTTGCCAAATGCAAGGGGAGTGGTTTCCACTTTGGGCTCTGTGTTTATTATTTCTGCACTGGCAACAGAATTGAATTCATAGCAGCAGCAAAACAAAGACAGTTCTGAGTTATACTGTAATTCACTGCAGGAGATTTATGAACATTATTTTCCTGTAAAATTCAGCATTTTTCGCTTTACTACTTGTAACCTGTAAGTGGCATAAAACTGTGTACCTAGCAGGATTTCCTATCACAATGAGTAACAAACATCGGTGCTGGAACTGCATTACATTCACATGTGGTTATACAGTATGCATAAATTGTGCCTTTATGTTTAACTTGTCTAATCAGCTCACCATATCAAAACTTAATAAGTAGCTGCTTCTCATTTAAAGGTCTAGTAAAACTGCAATTACTATGGCTGTAAGATGCCATGTTTCGAAAAGTGCATTAAATAGTTTTATAGATATGGTTAGAAGTACTTGTGTAGTTGTTTTTATGAAAGTGAATGACTTCATTAATAATGGGAGTCAGAGACAGAAATATAAGTTGGGAGCTGGGAGAAGTTCTGCCTTTGAATTCCTTTCTTATAGATTATCTTTAAAGTGTTAGTGACTTTGGTCTCCTCTCAAGAATCCAGGCATAGCTGTGGCCAGTGTAATGCACCGTGTGGTTCTGTTTTGTAAGGGTCTGTGTTGTAAAACAGCATTAATGCTATGATAGACCCAAAGGGCCTCATCGTAATTTCAGACCGATTTTCCATCAGTGGAACTACATTGACTTCGGTGGAGTTATTCCAGATGTATACCAGTGTACCGGTAATTCAAACCAGGATCTGGAGCCTCTTTTACAAAGTGAGACTGTATGAAAAAAGTCTTCATGAGCCTCATGAACTAGTATGCTATGCATCAAACCATGATAACTGAGAACAAGGTATGCTTCACAGATATGCTAATTTGAGGACACTCAGAAGCTTGCAGAGGGTCCCAGTACATCATATGATTGATCTCTCAGACCCCATGGGAATCTTTCCATTACCTGCAGTGGGTTTTGGAGCCAGCGCCTAGTGGACACATTTTCCATTTCTTTCTATGTGATTTTGGAAAGTGGCTTTATGTCCTGCTTAGCATTCCCATTCCCATTTCACCTTCTATTCTAGGACAATTTACGGAGGTCCTATTGCAAGCATTTAGACCAAAGAAGAAACCCCCCTCTCTTTCAATATGGGCTAGAAGGAAACTATCATTTAATCCAGTGGTAACTTAAATTAGACTTCTCACTATCTGCACAGATATTGTTGGCAAAATCTGTACATTTTTTAAAATGTATTTTTTGAAAAAGGAAATCTCAGATTTACTGTAAATGCAGACCAGGGAGGAAATAGCAGATGGGCAATGTTTAAGTTACAAACCTAAGGGAAGCTTTTTCATAGAAAACTCTTAAACTGCAGCTCTTAAAATAAAGAAAGATTTTCTGTTTTCCACAGTGACTCACTATACCTTTTATTTAGACAGTTGGTAAAAACACCACATCACATATTTCACTATTTTTTTTTTTTTGCAGTCGGCTGCAGTTTAAAACTATGTTGTTTTTCCTTTTAAAGGGAGGCAAGAATCTACAGTAAGGCATTTTGCCTTTTATTATTTATTGGAACTCCAAACGTGTTTTGGAATGTTTAATATTCCCATTCAGATCCACAGCACAGCACCCTCTGGTGCACATATTAAGGAGAAGGATTAGAACTATTATGGGGGCTTTGTTCATTTTCTGGTAGACATTTCGCAGAGATAAATTTTAACCCTCATTCAGAAATACAACAAAAACATAATGATTAGAAATAGATCATCTTACCCTTCAAGCAATGTTTATTCAAGTTCTTCTTGCAGGATTTCTAGTTAACTTATTTGCAGAGTAGGAAGACTTCCTTTCCACATAACTGATTGGTAATGATTATGTGTCTGCAGTAAGACAGCTAGCTGCATAGCAAGAGCCAGTATGCTCCCATAGGGACCAATGCTGTGAGGTACTCCCGCTAATGCCAATGGCAGCTGAGAACACTCAACCCTTTGCAGGCAGTGCTCAGGACCCTGCAGGATGGGGCTCCTGTAGAGTGTTATGTAGGTTGGCCTGTAAATTGTTGAAAAAGCTCAGAGATTAAGTTGCTTGCACTGTGTGTGTCTAAGGGTGGCACTGCTTAATGGCCCATAAGTTTTGCTACTTAAGACTTGAGCTAACTTATGGTTTTGGTCTTATAGAAGATATCCCATTATCCACTTTGTGTATCTTTTCTGAAGGGTTCATATAGCTGCGCTTCCTGCTCTTTAACATTTAGAGTCAAATTCTACCCTCAGATACTTGCACACAATAAACAAGAGTTGTACATTAATACGTGAGGGAAAAAATCTGGCCCGTAGTCATTTGCCAGAGTAGCCTACCCTGCATGGATAGGTAACTTTGATTAGCATTGATAGGAGTGACACAAGATCAATGAGGGGAGAATAGACTCTTAGGGCAGAAAAATAATCATAAATACAAAATGATATTTATACACCAACATTCTACCAGAGCTAGACATGTCCTCACCTGATAGTAGAGAGATATTAAAAAATCTCACCCATGGCAAAAATAAACAAACAAATAATCACATTTGTGAAAGAAAATATTTTTTGCCTTCATCTCAATTTTCTTGGAAGCTAAAGGCAGTTGTCATAGTGAGAGAATTATTTGGATATGAAAATAACAAATGTCCATGAAGAGCAAATTTGGGAAAACTGACGATTTTCCCCAAAGGTTGGGGATCTCTGTCTTCATGGTGAAAAGCCATGTTCACTGGCAGAAACAATCAAATATGAAATGTGTCCAGTTTTCATTAGGAACCTGAAAATTTGTGGTGCTAACATCTGTTTGTGGTGGCCTTTCAATTTACTGGATGCAAAGCAAGAGCAGCGAGGAATTGGACCAGTCCAGTGGTTGGGACCCTTGATAGGTTTCCAACCCTACTGGGCCCCAGTTGTGTTGCTTTCACCAAACTTTCATGTGGGGGCTTTTCAAAGAAAGAAATTTGGGTTCATTCCTAGAAGTAGCACTTCTAAGAGCTAGTGCTTTTGGAATTATTGTTTGTCACATCTCCAGTTGTTCTGCATTTCCCAACATGCTTCTAACTCATTTCCAGATTGTTGCTAGTCATAATCAAAGACAACATTAAGCTCTGATAGTAATTGGAGGTCATATTGACTGGAAGAGTTGACAAGTAGCAAAATATGCAGTCAAAATGCAGACAATTTACAGGTGTCAAAAACCTCCCTATGTTTGGAGGCATCTGATCCACTGATTGTGCAAATTATCAAAATTATTTTTAATAATTTTAAGGAAGATATTCACAAAGTAGCTAGCTGGAAGATACATATTTTGCTCTCCTGGACTACTCAATTTAAGTAGAACAGCATAGTCTAGCCCTGAGTGAAAAAAATGTCTAATCTTTATATAGCAGAAGAGTAAATCAGCAGCATTTCATTAGGCAAAACTAAGAGCACATGAAGCTTACATCTAGCAGGCTAGATTTTGCTCTCACACTGGTTTTACACCAATCTAATCCCAACGACTTCAGTGGAGTTGCTTCGGATTTAGCACAGTGAAAACAGAATCAGGCACAAGAAATGGAAATTAATCTGCAAATAGGGTTGGTCCAGCTGACCATGCTGTTTCCTTCACAGTATCTAAATGCTGAATTCTCAGACACAGCACTCTGCAAGGTGGAAGTGGGCTTGGTTAGTGTTGCTAAGGAAATTCCAGGTTTGTTCCAATTTCTTCAGAATGGCGGGAGGTTTTGGGGTGGTTCTTTGGACAATGGTTTTGGGATTTTTTTAATCACTACTTGTCCCTCTAAGGCACCCCAGGAACTGATATTCTGTTTCCCTGAGGGCAAAATTTTCCAGTCCACACTGCAGATCTCTTCTCTGCAGTATGGCTTTCTCTTGCATGTTCTGCAGTCCTCCTGTGTGCAGAACTCCCACTGTCATCCGTGAAATCCTGCACACAGAGGGAGTGTAGCATATCCAACAGCATATCCAACAGTAAAGATAAGCAATGCACTGTACAGGCGAAAACTCAGCTGCTATACTTTCTAGCAGATACCAACTCACTCCAGATACCACTGGGATGGGTGAGATATAAGAATTTAAGCATAACAAAACAAAGTAGGCAGAAGAGTTTTTTGCCTATATGTAACTTGAACTCTATGAACTCATGCAATTTGTCTGCCCTCACAGGTATTTAGAAGGACCTAAGTAATTTCTTAATTATTTCTACACTTTTGTAAATAGGAAGAGACAATTACTGTAACTCCTTTTATCCCAAAGTGCTTTACAAACAATATTCCGGGATCACATTACTAGCCATTGTAAAAAGCCACATATGAGGTGAAGTATGGCAATATCTTTTCTCTGACTGTCCTAAAGTGTTGTGCTATTTTGCTTTGCAGTTATACAGAGCAAAATAGCACAACACTTTAGGACAGTCAGAGAAAAATCCATTTTCCAGTTGAAACTGGGATCTGTGCTAGGCCACAGGTAAGAAAAGTATTTCATTCTCCTTCGTTACGCAGCACTCAATTCCACGTTTGTAAAATACACACACACACACACACACCCCTGTGGTTCCGAGATGTGGATTATTGTGCCCTGAGGACTAAGGCAGGACCTCTGGATTTGTGCTTACTTTAGATTTCAGATTTACCATAGTCCGCATAGGAATGATCTGACTGCAAACATGCCTCCTCCTCCCTATCGCAGATTCACAATTACCCTCTTTCCCAGTGCCGATTTCCCACTAGCCTTTTCACCGACACAGTAAAAGGCTGATATTCTTTTCCCTGGTTGCACAGAGTTTTCATAAGAGTCCAGACTGGCAATAGTACAGGGCATTTATCAGCTGGGACAGGAATCTTTCAGCCTCCCAAGAACCTTGAGGCGGTCTGCCCCTCATGGCACCGGTGACTTATTAGTATTTTATTCAGTCAGTTCCCTGACCCTAGGACCTGACTGTTGAGATCACAAAAGCTGGACGGATCTTAGTTAGTTGTTTCCAGACTGAACTTGTATGTAACTCTCAGGGCTTCACACCACAGAGAAATTTGCCTCCAAATATTTTCTTAATATTTTCTTATAGTGGCAGCATGGCGTGCTACTACATGGGGGATCTGCATCCCTTGCCCCCAGGCTAGGAGGATTATTTCACTTAACTCCCAAGCAATTCCCACCAACTGATCCAGAAAAGGTAATGTCAGCCTCTGGAGACAGCTGAATTTTCCGGACCTTAGCGGCCAGTAGGACAAGTCAACCCATTGTGGGTACTGTGAGGAATAGAATTAAAAAGGGAGATAGATAATGGGGGTGAGGGGGAAACAACTCTGTAGGACCCTTCCAAAGGAAGGAGAACATTTACAACTGTGCTGGTATAGAGATCACCACTTTGCAGCCACCTTCTTCCTCTGACCAACTTTATATCCTATTTTGATTTGCGCACTTAGAAGATTTATCAGTTCCCCTCAGGATTTAGTTACACACAGAGGTGCACTGGTTTAATTTAAAGGTGTGAACTGATTTAGTTAAACCAGTGCAAAAGTCTGTGTGGATACTCTTATTTCAGGCTAGCTTAAATTAATTAGGAACAGGTTTAAATTAAACCAAAATAAGTCACTCTTAAAGCAAAATAAGATTGTCCCACATGGGGGTTTCAGCTAAATTGGTGCAAACCTCAGTGCTGACAAGGCCTCAGGGTTTCCTTTCTATACTTGATGCTGTCCAAGAGTCCATCTTCTCTTCCTCCCTCACGCTCCAACTTTACTGAATTTGGACGGCTTTCAGAGAAAGCAGATTCTCCCCGTAGTCTTATCATCTCCTGGGAGTAGCCGTAATTAAAAGAATAAAGAAGGCTCTTTCTTCATACTTCTACAAACATCTCTCTGCTAAATCAAACATTTGGTAACTTACACAGCAGAGCAAACCCTCCCTCTTTTAATAAACACTGTTTAATACTGAATTGTAAACTATGGGCACAATTTCAAAACCTGTGACCTCCAAATGTGTTGATAAAAATGCATGTGCCTGCTGTATCCATATTAGTGCATGAAACATCAGGAAAATGCACATCCCTCTGTGCAATTGTGTGCAAGGGCACCCAAGCGTGCATACATACATACAATCGTGCATCGTGCCGGCATACAGTCCAAGATTTTCAAAAGTGACTAGTGATCTAAGGGCCTTAGTTTTTGAGTGCCCAACTTGAGAAACTTTAAATAGACCTGATTTTCAGCTGGTGGGTGCTCATTGCTTTGTGAAAATCAAGCACCTTTAGGGGTTTCAAGTCATGTACTAAAATTAGTAATCACTTTTGAAAATCTTGGCTGTATATTTTTTGCAGGCTCATCTGTTGCAGTCAGGTTTGATAATTCGGCCCTATGTGATTCAAAGTAACATCTGCCATGAGAGGATATGGTCTTTTCTAGTCCATCCTGAATAACTCAGATCTGGTATTTATAGAATGTTTTCCACTTTCCTTTCATTTCTTTTCTTTCCTTTTCACTGCACATTCAGTGCAACCTTCTCTCAGTAACTCCTCCCAAAAGTTCAGAGTTCACCATCAGCCAATGTGCAGTTTGTACATGGTAACAATCTGGAACCATCTTCAACAAAGCTCCATTAGAGGCTGGTTGCCTACAAGTGGGTTTCAATACCTACACTGCATTTGTAAAATATCCTCTTTTAAATCCCCAGCCCTGGCTGCTTCAGCACATGTGTCTTTATCCTACCAGGGACAAAAGAAGTGGGATGGGAGTAAGGGGAGAGAAGGGAGAAGATCCTGTTGCCGACAGCTGTCGGTTGCCATTATAAATGATGACAGATTAAGTATATGGAGAATTTTCTCTCTTAACAAACAGAGTGCTTTGCCTCAGTTGTGCCAAGAGCTATTCATTTTACATTGCTGTGGCATAAACTCTCAAGATCTTAATATGTTGTGTCAGAAAAATGAGCCTTATTTCATATTTCTAGCACAGAACAAGTGGTGGTGGTAAGACAGAGGCGGGGTGAGGGGTGAGGAGCGAGAGACTATTATGAGAAGCTCTGTTGGAAAAAATGGGCCTTTTTCCCCATACAAAAGTGGCAGAGTGCTCTGTAGTGAGTAAAGAGCCTTTGTCACTCACTGGAAACCTGTCACCTTACACTGTGATACTGCAGGGGCCTGCATGACAGGTCAGGCCTAATGAGAAGAATGACAATGTGGATGCTGCAGGGAGAAAGGCACAGAGAAGTAGCCTTTGTTTCCTTTAGGGAAATCCTTTCATGGTAAGAGTTTCCGTACTTGCATGCAGTTGTTACAGAGAACTGATATTTGAGAGATTAGAGCCAGGAATGCCAGCACACTACAGGCAGCTGCTTCAGCATGCAGATGGGGAAGGTATGAGGCTCGGCGAACTTGGGCCGTAGACAACGGGCTCCAAATACAAATGGAAAGTGCAACTTTCTCGAAAGCAAAGACCGTGAATATTTAGCCTATGTTACATTTCACGAGACATTTCCCTGACAGTAACTGTGATCTTTATTGCACAGCATATGAGTACACAGAGCTGGGCATCATGGGCATAAGTTTTCAGGGTAACACTTCACTACACCCCTACCACCAGCTACATGCCCAACATGGAGCAGCATAGCCCCTCTGAGGCTGCCACTTCAGCCTACAGTCCACAGCCCACCAGGCCACTCCATACAGGGTGTTAAGGTGACTGATTCAATCCTTTGCAGATCTCCCTCCAGAACGCACAGGGTGCAGCAAGCCTCACTGGATAGCCTATGTGCCTATAGCTTTCCCCAGCTACCCTGCACCAGAGAGGGCAAACAGGGTTTAAGTAGCATGGAGGGTCTTCTATGGGAACTCCATGAAGATGTGAATTGCACCCTAAGTAACAATATTCAAGTCACTTAATACAAAACAAAACTGATTCACTTCCGTCACTACTAAATTGACCAATCACAGGGCCATCATAACTGCACTCTATAGTCTCCTGGTGTTTCTAGTTTCTCAGATAACACTTTGGATCCTTCTGCACTCACGGAAAGAAACAGGGAAGCTTTCCATAAAAATGTGTATAATGCCAGCTGCTTAGCCAACAAGAAGTTATGGATTTTGAATCTACAAACATTTTTTGCAGTGACAAAGCTGTAGAAGGAAACGCAGTTGATTCTCTCTGTTTTTTATTATATGTAATCTCAGCAGGCAATCAAAAGGTATTCACCCACCACAGGGAACACAAAAAAATGTTTGTACTCTTATCAGACTCAAGCATTATACTTATACCGGCGGGCCCTGGGGTTATCTGTCCCAGAGCAGCACTTGGATTTGGCATTCAAATTCAATGTACAAACATAGACTTTGGCCCCCCCTACCCCTCCTGATCTCCGAAAAAGTTTTTGCCCGTAGCATCAGGCTCTTGGATGACAAACATTGCTCTGAGGTTAGGTGCTGGCCCATATATGGGGCTTTGTTACAGCAATAAATTTACTCTTTATTTTCATACAATGCAGTTTTGTGGGGCTTGCAGTAATATGTCTGAAGGGGGCCCTTGTGCAACATGCTTTGATATTTATTTTTCTGGGGAACCAAACATATGCTATTAGGTCTTTAATAAACTTTAAAGGTGTGCTTTCCATCTTTTAGTCTGAATGTAGCATGTGAGGAAAGTTGGTTTGGCAGCACTGTTATGCCAAGTTATTGCTTTTTGTTTCGTTAGAGGCTGTGATTCTCCCATTTGAGGCCTCATTATGTGAAATTTAGGGAACTGGGTCGAGGACAAGTTTTGGACTTCACTTTCAAAAGAGGAGGAAAGATACAAGGAGTCTTGGCAAGACTTGGCAATACAGAATTGTGGTTACCACTTGGGGGATCTAGGCCCTGATTCAGGAAAATAATCAAGTATGCACTTAACTTTAAGCACTTGCCTCAGTCCCGTGGACTTTAAGGTAACCATGTGCCGAAAGGCTTTCATGATTTAAGGCCATAATGAAGTGGTCTAGGCACTTGGGGTTCAATCCTTTGAGACCTTGAGTGACCTCAATGTCCATTGACTTCAGGGCAAGATAAGGGCGCTCATTATTTCACAGATGTGCCCAGCATCTTGCAGGTCAAGCTTCTGCCAGAGGCTCAACTTGTAACTCCAGCAATCAAGTGCCCTGATGTGTTGGCTCTGAATGCTCAACTGAAAAATGAGTTTGTTCCTTCAAAAGCAATATCAGGTTACACACTAAAACTAGCTAATTAGCTGGGTTTGATAGTAGTTCAAATTCATTTAAGATATTTACTAAAGAGGAATCCAAACCAAAGGCCTGGATCTGAACATTCCTGAGTTTAGAAAAGGTTCAGATCCAGCATCAGCCCTGGTCCTCAAAGGTATTTAGGTACCTAAGGCCAACTGAAATCTTCAGGACTGGTGCCTATTTCTACAACAGTAGGAACCAGGCCCAGGATCCAAACACCTCTCGATTTTGGAAAAGTTTAGATTCAGCTCTGAATTTTGTTGCTCAAGCCCATTTCTACTTATTGCTAAAATTGGCTGCTTGGACCAAACTTTTGCCCTGAAAAACTAAATCCATCATTACAGATGCAAAAGACCCATGGATCTGAAGATCAGCACTTTGTGCAGGATGGCACAATATCATTGCATTATAACCTGACACAGAGGTTACAGTCACCCTTTCAGACAATAAATTCATGGCACATATTTCAAAGACTGTCAGGTCTGGCTAACAGAATGGGGTCCCATATGTGAACTAAAGTCTTTTTCTCTCCCAGAAGTTTTCAACAGTGCTTGTGACAGAAGGGGAGGGAGGAAGGCAAATGAAAAACTTTTTTAATAATTATGCATTCAGTAGGTAAATTAAAAAGATGAATGCCAACAAAGACAGGTGAAAGTCATATTTTATGATAAGCATCATAAAGTAGCTTCTCACTGGTGAGAGAAGCACAAAAGAAGACACAAGAAGCCAATGGAAGAAGTGGTTGTTAATACTCTATCTAGAAATGATAGTTAATACTGTGTCTTTCTTTTTATCCCCACTGATTAAATAATTTATATCAGAATACTTCTGTAATTTGAGTCTGTCAGATTGGAGTTCTTTTATATATTTTTTTCTTTCTAATTAGCTAGGTACAAAAACAAGCAGAACAGTAAAATACTATACACAAGGGAAGGTGACATTTTATTGGGCTCCTTCTTTTGTCCTAATTCCCAATAGGCCTGTGGCTGGGCTGGGCTGGGCCCGACTGAAAGCATGACCAATCCCTTTTCAGTGTTTAAAGAGTTAAATGGAAAGATCAAAGAGAGAACAGGAAAACATTCCTTTCAAACCTGGTGTAGTTTGAATCACCATAATCAACATACTATGAAGAGTAGTAGAAAGTAATAAGGTGGCCTTGGAGCAGATATGTGACCTAGTACTAATGGCAAGAGTTCAGATATAAATAAATATGTCTGGCTGTTCTATGTCTTATCAGATAAGAGTGCTGGCTTGCAAGCAATTTAGGTGAAACAAAGTGGCATCTAAAGTACTTGCAAAACAGTGCACTTATTTGGGAAGATGTACCATAAACAAACCAACTGATTCAGACCACCTTGAAAATTCCAGCCTAAGTGAGTTGGGAGCCCAACTCCTATTTCATGTCAATTGGATTTAGGCACCTAGGTCTTCTAGTCTCCTTTGAAAAAGTCCAGTCTAATTTGTTATAGCTCAAGGGAAAAAACTGTGGGCAGATTTATAATTAGAAGAGATCTCACATGAATGAAAAAAATCAAACCCTTAGTTGATTCAAACTCTTAGCAGCATTAAGGGCCCAGTCATGCAAGATACTAAAGTAATCTTGCCTCCCACCTCACAGGGCTGAGCCCTCAGTGAACAGCCTAACAATACCACAGAGAGTCCTGCGCTATACATTTCTGATCCAGGATTTTGAATCTCCCAAAGTCTAGGGGCATCTGGATCTGAAGATTGGGTGATAAGGACTAGCTGCAAAAGTTGGACTGAGGTTCAGAGTCCAACCCCTACATGCCAAAATTCAGGGATGCTGAGAATCGGTGGATTTGGCTCAGGACCATCTCAAATCAATACTCTAAAAATTAAACTTTCCCTCCATGGTCTCTCTTTCCGTGAATTCAGAGAGCAGTGTGGCTTGACAGTTAAAGCAAAATGAGATTGTGTCACAACACTGGGGAGCCATGAGCAATGGTTGTCTAGTAATTTGGAAACAATTTCAGACAAAGATATTAAACCAGACCCTAATAAATTACCCACCAACTATACTATAATTCTATTGTTTTATGGAGGGGTTTTGACGACAACATACAAACCATGGGAGTAAAGCTCAACAGTTTGTACATGTCACCAGAACCCCAAGAGAAAAATACAGCTTTATAATATGTACAATTTGGGTGTAGTTTATTATTTATAATACTTGGGTACCAACAAAAAAGCAGATACCAAATGCAAAGTTTTTAATTCCTTAGTAAGTTGACATCACTTACTGTCTTTTTCAATGTATTTTTATTTGTTTGATCTTCTATAAATTTTTCTCTTTGTTCTTCAGATAGAATAGCAAATCTAGTTAATGCTGAAGGCATTTTGCTGCAATATAGTAACTGAACCACCTTTAAAAATTTAGAATTTTAAGAGTGACACCATGTCCTATAACAAAATATTTGTATCATTCCAGGACATATTATTAGCCTGTAACGTACAAATTTGTAAAGCCTGTAATTTATAGGACTGTATCAGCTACTTGTGTATTTTATTTAGAGAGCAACGTACAAACAGTTCACAGGAGACAAGAAACCAGAGTTTTGTTCTTGGCTCTAACTCAGTAGGTGACCTTGAGCTAGCAAAATTTTGAAATGTCCAGTCATTTCCTGAACCTCTGTTTTGGGGAGCTTAACATGAAATACTTAGTTTAGGTGCCTAAATATGGATTTAGGTCCCTAACTTTAGGCAGCCAGTTTTGTAAATATTGACCACTAGTTCTTTCTTCCCCTTCCTCGCCCCCATCCTCATCTGTTTTTGAAAGTAAACTATTGGTTAGTCATGTCTTTCCATAGTACTTCATGGCTGGACTGGATTGCACTACAGATAACTCTTTGGGTTTAATTTCATTAACAGGAAAGATAAAAGCCTGATTCTGGGGGGTGCTCAGAACACTCAACGAGGAGACTTGAGGGCCTCTGCACCTCACAAGAGTCCTGGACCCTGCACTTCCCTAAATGCTGCCACCACCATAGCAAAAACTGAGGCAAGATGTCCCCAAAAAGCTAAAAGTTGGATTATAAAAATCAATAGTTTGTTAAAGAATCTATTTTCTTGAAAATCTAAACAACACCTATTTTTTATTATTTCCACTTGTTACGCGATTCTTATTATAGTTCAACACTGACGTCAGCAATAAACAATAATAGGATTGTGAACTATTGCTCTTTCTAATAAAATTATGTTTCTTCTCTGCTTTATAAATCTAATAGCTATTACATCAGCACCCATAAATATATATCATTGCTTACTTTTTAATATATACAGGGCATTACATGCCCCAACAGAAAATAACCAGATTTATTTTAGCCACAGATATTATTAGATCATGAATGGCTAATAAACAAAACAAAAAGTTATAATGAATGGCTAATCTTTATATCATTTTCGGCCTTTGATGAGGAGGTGGTTTTTACCTGCGTCCCCTTCTCCCTCTATAGTAGCAGCCGCTAACCTGTTCTGGACATTTCTCTACAAATTCTTGTACATTGTACACTTTTAGCTCCTAATGGCTGGGGAAATTTGTCAGGTAGCACAGAACATGTGTAGTTCCCAATGTTGGTTCAGTTCCAGAGCGATTCGGAACATCTTCTCCTGCCTCCCCAAAACCTATGAAAACATACCCGCACCCATATTGCTAACCCAGGTCCTTCCTTCCATGCTCTCCTGGCTCTTAAAATTTTTCCTACTCCCTCCCACTGCCTGGCCCTGCTCTCTTCTCACAATTTTCGAGAACCTCCATCCCCCTTCTCCACATTCCATGTGCTTCCTGCTCCTGGGTCCCCCTCACAGATGACATATTCCAAAGTTTGGATATATCATAGAATCATAGAATATCAGGGTTGGAAGGGACCTCAGGAGGTCATCTAGTCCAACCCCCTGCTCAAAGCAGGACCAATCCCCACTTAAATCATCCCAGCCAGGGCTTTGTCAAGCCTGACCTTAAAAACTTCTAAGGAAGGAGATTCTACCACCTCCTTAGGTAACGCATTCCAGTGTTTCACCACCCTCCTAGTGAAAAAGTTTTTCCTAATATCCAACCTAAACCTCCCCCACTGCAACTTGAGACCATTACTCCTTGTCCTGTCATCTTCTACCACGGAGAATAGTCTAGAACCATCCTCTTTGGAACCACCTCTCAGGTAGTTGAAAGCAGCTATCAAATCCCCCCTCATTCTTCTCTTCCGCAGACTAAACAATCCCAGTTCCCTCAGCCTCTCCTCATAAGTCATGCGTTCCAGACCCCTAACCATTTTTGTTGCCCTTCGCTGGACTCTCTCCAATTTATCCACATCCTTCTTGTAGTGTGGGGCCCAAAACTGGACACAGTACTCCAGATGAGGCCTCACCAATGTCGAATAGAGGGGAACGATCACGTCCCTCGATCTGCTCGCTATGCCCCTACTTATACATCCCAAAATGCCATTGGCCTTCTTGGCAACAAGGGCACACTGCTGACTCATATCCAGCTTCTCGTCCACTGTCACCCCTAGGTCCTTTTCCGCAGAACTGCTGCCTAGCCATTCGGTCCCTAGTCTGTAGCTGTGCATTGGGTTCTTCCGTCCTAAGTGCAGGACCCTGCACTTATCCTTATTGAACCTCATCAGGTTTCTTTTGGCCCAATCCTCCAATTTGTCTAGGTCCCTCTGTATCTTATCTCTGCCCTCCAACATATCTACCACTCCTCCCAGTTTAGTATCATCCGCAAATTTGCTGAGAGTGCAATCCACACCATCCTCCAGATCATTTATGAAGATATTGAACAAAACCGGCCCCAGGACCGACCCCTGGGGCACTCCACTTGACACCGGCTGCCAACTAGACATGGAGCCATTGATCACTACCCGTTGAGCCCGACAATCTAGCCAACTTTCTACCCACCTTATAGTACATTCATCCAGCCCATACTTCTTTAACTTGCTGACAAGAATACTGTGGGAGACCGTGTCAAAAGCTTTGCTAAAGTCAAGAAACAATACATCCACTGCTTTCCCTTCATCCACAGAATCAGTAATCTCATCATAGAAGGCGATTAGATTAGTCAGGCATGACCTTCCCTTGGTGAATCCATGCTGACTGTTCCTGATCACTTTACTCTCGTGTAAGTGCTTCAGGATTGATTCCTTGAGGACCTGCTCCATGATTTTTCCGGGGACTGAGGTGTGGCTGACTGGCCTGTAGTTCCCAGGATCCTCCTTCTTCCCTTTTTTAAAGATTGGCACTACATTAGCCTTTTTCCAGTCATCTGGGACTTCCCCCGTTCGCCACGAGTTTTCAAAGATAATGGCCAATGGCTCTGCAATCACATCCGCCAATTCCTTTAGCACTCTTGGATGCAACTCGTCCGGCCCCATGGACTTGTGCACGTCCAGCTTTTCTAAATAGTCCCTAACCACCTCTTTCTCCACAGAGGGCTGGCCATCTACTCCCCATGTTGCGATGCCCAGCGCAGCAGTCTGGGAGCTGTCCTTGTTAGTGAAGACAGAGGCAAAAAAAGCATTGAGCACATTAGCTTTTTCCACATCCTCTGTCACTAGGTTGCCTCCCTCATTCAGTAAGGGGCCCACACTTTCCTTGGCTTTCTTCTTGTTGCCAACATACCTGAAGAAACCCTTCTTGTTACTCTTGACATCTCTTGCTAGCTGCAGCTCCAGGTGCGATTTGGGCCTCCTGATTTCATTCCTACATGCCCGAGCAATATTTTTATACACTTCCCTGGTCATATGTCCAACCTTCCACTTCTTGTGAGCTTCTTTTTTATGTTTAAGATCTGCTAGGATTTCACCATTAAGCCAAGCTGGTCGCTTGCCATATTTACTATTCTTTCGACTCATCGGGATGGTTTGTCCCTGTAACCTCAACAGGGATTCCTTGAAGTATCATATGGGGCTGCCATGCCTCCAAAAGTCACAGTAAGCAATTGGTTATAACCATGGCTGCGTCGTAAATTTAACTATTTCATATATTTATTTGCACATATAGGGCCAGGTAATTTGCTGACATATGTGAATGCCCAGCATGCCCATGGCTGTCAGTGAGAGTTCCAGGCTTTGACTATGTGCCTTCATTTTCAGTAAGTTTTCTAGTGCAAACTAGCTACTGAAACGAAAGCAAAGAAATCTGTTTTCACCTTTCAAAGAACGAGCTCTCTAAAGCATTAAACATGACCTCGTGGTCTGAGCAAGGAACTGGAAGCAAGAAATCCAGAGCCAGAACCTGGCCCCTGTTTTGCACCTTTGCACCCAGTGAGCAACAAAACTAGACTGTAAAGCTGCCGTAAAGTGGCAAGTGAAGACTCATCTGGCATTGGGACTTTTCAGCTGGCACAGAGCTAGAATAGTCAGCTCTACTCCACCTATTCTGAGAACCACTCCTTGACTTCCTCATAAGAGTGGGGTGTTATGGAGAGATTCCAGCTGGAGCATAGCCAGAACATGACTCCAGCAACCCTCTAGGACAGTGTTTCTCAGTGACTGGTCTGTGGACCGACAGGTCCGACACCGGTCCCTGAGAACTCCCCGACAGAGTTTAGGAAGGCAGCAAGCCAATCCCTGGTATTAAAAAGCTTGAGAAACACTGGTTTAGGGGAGCTGTTATAAACCAGCAAAATTTAGAGCAGCTGTGAGGCTACTCAAGTTACATCTGGGGCCAAAGTGGCCCTGCAGCAGGCCCAGGGATTGGCGGAATGCAACTGAGGCCAAAGGCAGAGTCGAGTGCTGGTGCTGAAAAGGATCTAGTCTGCAGAGCTTTCCAGTTTAAAGAGTGGATTTTTTTAAAGTTGATTTTAAAATTGATTTAAAACTTCTGAATTTTAATTCTGGCTCTGACACTGATTCTG
Organism: Natator depressus; assembly: GCF_965152275.1. NCBI lineage: Eukaryota > Metazoa > Chordata > Testudines > Cheloniidae > Natator > Natator depressus. The sequence goes on along the minus strand of NC_134235.1, from coordinate 98,385,467 downwards.
CTGTGCGGCCTGGGGGAAAGGCATTTAATCTCTGCCTCAGTTTCCCTCACCCAGCAAATCCAGCTAACGCTTACGTACCCAGCATTGTAATATTTACTCTGAAGGTGAACAGTGCTGGAATAGAAATTTCAACACCATGTGACTGTTCCAATGACTGAATATTGTCCCTCTCTGTTGCCATTAGTGAGACTTGGGTCCATCCCAGCCTTTCACTCCCCAAGCCTGCACAGGCTGGCAGAGCATGCAGAGTTGAGGAAAAACAGCACCTTACTAAGCTCTGCCAAGCGTCCTCTGGCTGCTTAAGGAGTGGCCTTGATAGACTTCAGTGGGAGTCCCATTTAGTCTTGCACAGCTGCCTGAGTCACACTCAGGGTGGGAGGGAGGGAAAAAATGGGATGTTTATATATTATGGGTGCATGTGTGTGTGTTGTTCACAGCAGTGCAAGTAGGGTGGCACGGTCTGGTATGCTGTACCAGCAAGATATTTATAGCTGGTACAGCTTACGGAAAGACACAGGAGGAGCAGAACGTGGGGCCACAGGGCGGCCCCACACCGGCAGCTCCTCCGGCGTGGCTGTACCACCCCCAGCCCTTCCACACAGGGTCTCCTCCGTCTGTACAGCAGCCCCGCTGGAGGACAGGGCTGGGGCTGATGCAGCTGCGCTGGAGGAGCTGCCAGCATAGGGCCGCCCGGTGGCCCCACGTTCTGCTCTTTTTGCCGCTTCAGTACCGAAGTCTCCGGCGCAGTGGGAGGGAGACAGAAGCCCCTCCCCCCAGGTAAGGGGGGTGGATCATGGGGAGAGGACAAGGAGAGCATGAGGGCCCTGGACTGGGGGCAGGGAGGAGTCACGTGGAGGGTAACATGAAGAGTCACATGCCCCCCGTTAGCTGCCCCCCCATACCAGTAAGAAATGGATTCCGCGTGCACCACTGGTTGTTCATTTAGGTGCAAATACTAAGCCCACTGGCCAGCCTGAGCAGCCAGTGCTGTATCTTTCCCCTCCCCCTCAGGCTCCACACAACCTAACAGCTGGAGCAGCATCCATGGTGCCTTAAGCAACTCCCCGGGATGGCATAAGTGAGAAAGGGCAGCAGCATTCTGTAGCAGCTGATCCTAGAGCCCTCCCACCCCCATGTATAGCTGAGCTTGAGGCTTCATGGAATTCAGGGGAGCGCACTCCCCCTCCAGGCCCTCCCCTTCTGATGTAGCATTCCCACAGCTTCAGAGGGGGAGGCGGGATTTGCCCCTTACTTCCTACATAGCTGATTTCATCACAACCCTTTCTAGAATAAATGTGTCCAGCAGCACCCTGGGGCAATCCCAGACATGAATAGTGTTATGATCTATGGATGCATGTGAGAGTCTGTATAAATAAGCCAGATTCTTTCCCGTCTCTCTCAGCACTGAAGAATGGCTTGAATGAAATCTTTAAATGTTCGATTTCAAAGCAGAGGGATTTTCCCCCCTCAACCCTCCTATCTGAAAGGAAAAAATGTGATCATGGGAAATGGGAAATGTTGATTTTAATGGAAAAATTGCATTGAGCCTACTTCCACAGACTAGAAAATCCACAGAGTGAGACTTCAGGCTTGGCACCTGCTCCAGAACCTTCTTGATGAAGCAAAGGTTGTCTTCATTAAGAGCATTAATATTCATGCAGCATGGTAATTTTGACACAGAAAAGGTCTCTGTAACCTTTTCTTGTGTGAGAATTTTTTACTTCTCAAGGAAATTACAGTCCAGCAATGACTTAATTAATGCTGGGTTTCTTCAGCGGATTTTGAAGAGCTGTCAGTTTGGGCTTGCGGTAGCTGTCAAACAGGGAGAAGTCTCTGGCTAGGTAGATTGAAGAGAGGGAAGGGAGACAACCAAGCCCCCAACATAGATCCATGCAGCTGGGGGGCGGGGAGGGAATGAATATCTCCCATGTTGGTTTTAATTTAGCAATCTGCTTTCCCCAATACTGGGTCATTTATTATTGGTATGTAGGACACAGCTTGAATTAATACTCCATTTTTCACGCCGCTTATTTATTCTTTTTATTATTCTTATTTATAATTCCATTTTGCTCTCATTTATTTCAGAGGTTAACAATGCCTATATCTTTGAGCAAGGGTCAGTGGAAGAAGCCCCATTTAAATGGCATGTAGCCTCCATTGCAAACAGTGGGAATAAGGAGAGAAGCATTACTTCGTCCTAAATATATATAATATGATCACATAAAAAGCTCCAAAGAAAGGAGATATGAAACCAAGTAGGAGCAGCAGCAAATGATATTTTCTATCAAAGTTTACATTCTTTTCCAGCAATGCCATTTGTGTTTGCATACAGTACATCATGCACAAACAGTGGGTGTGATCTCTGAAAAACAAAAGCGCCTGAACTCATAACATGATTGTGTGTGTCTGTGTGTGTGTTTGCGTGCGCGTGCATACTGTATTGGGAGATCCCTTTAGAATTTGTGCCGTGTAATCTCTCTTCTCTTTTGCATGTTCATCTCCAGACAACTGTGATCTGATCCCAGGTCACAGGAATATTTTATGTGCTGTACTTTTCTGACTCACTCCTGCTTTGTTTGGCCTGTTCTTCTGCAGTGGTGTGCAGCAATGAGGAATTGCAGCACAGCCTTTCATATTCTTACAGGACTCCTGGGGAAGCAGAACTTTGCAGTCAGAAGTTTAGGGCAAGCCATCCTAAAAACCAGAAAATCCAAAAACTGGATTGAAGGAGGAATTGCAGTGTATCCCTTAGTGAAATATATTTAAATTAATTTGTTTGGCTTTGGAAGAAGCATCTTATTTATGACTCACTCGCTCTCTCTGACATGAATACATGCTGTTTTAGGTTCCAAGTTTTAGATGCATTGAAACACCTCCTTACGATCCTACAAAATCTGAATTTCTAAAGACACACACACACACACACACACACACACACAGCCCTCACCCATGTCAAGATGTACAAGAGATTTCAGATTATTCCATAATCTAAATGAAGTAGCAGTCTTATAATACTGTCTTGTTTAAAGGTGAACCCGAAAGCTAAAACAAACATTTAAATTACGTCCTTGAGGTATGAATATTTTAAGAAAGGAGAACACATATGACATTCATTTTAGCCAGTCACAGCCCTTTATTCTTCTTTCATTGTCAGAGGTGCAAACCCTAAGACTTCCAGCAAAGTAGATTGGATATAAATGATATATCCAATTATATAAATGATGTTGCATTCAATGGCAACATGTAAGTTTAAAGGGGACTGCAAAGCTAAAGACAGAAGTGTTTATAGAATACCCCAACTAACTGAACTGTGAGAGCACTCAGCTCAGAAATATAACCTCCTCCCCTCCCCCATTCCTTCTCCCTTCTGGCACTAGCTAGTTTGCTAAACATCCTTCAGAATGTATCATTCTATGACATCACAGGTACAAGGGGTTCCATTACTTTTCTGATACCCATGAAGTCACAGAAAGATGCATTGTGGATGTGATGGCAAGCAAGGAAGTACCAGAGAATTTTAAGTGTTTAACAGCCATTTGGAAGGTTAGTTAATGCTTAGAGCTGAAAGGCGGTATGCTCCAGACAACAGGGCCCTGAACTGGGAATCTGGAGATCTGGATTCTATTCCTAGCTCAGCCAGTAGCCTGCTGTTACCTTGGGCAAGTTACTTCACCTTTCTGTGCTTCAGTCTCTCCATCTATGGGGATACTTATTTCCTTTGTAAAGCACTTTGAGATCTATGATGACAAAGCACTATTTCAGAGCTAGCTATTGTTATTTCTGTGCTGAATGCCCCCGTGCTAGCTTATCTGGGACAAGCAGCACATTTGGGGCTTTCACTCTATTTTCTTTTTAGCTTTGCCATTCACCTTTAATTTACAGAAAGTTCACGTTGTATCAGCAATGACACTACATTTTTATTGAGGACCTACCTAATGATATGGGAGTTCAAATGGAGAGGAGTTTGTGCATATGATAACCAGGAGCATGAGGAGAAAGTATTAAGGACTAGAAATGTCTGAAATGAAAGTCATATGTACTCTCCTTCCACAGAAGGTGGGAAATGTTCCTGATTCAAGGCGTATCATTGAGAGCAAACCCTGAACCCCATCCACACTAGAAGAACAATTTTACCAAGATCCTAATATACAATGACTTGTTAGGATCATTTCCTAGAGTGCTATGGCATTAGTAGTGACACTAAAGCACACTTTACAACTCTCTCTTTAGTTTGTATTTACCATACTGATGAAAAGAGTTGAGAAAATTTCCCTGATCAAAAGGATATAAACTCCATTTTCTTATACCAAATCTGCAGTAAAATAAAATGAGTTCTAATAATCCCCCAAATATTTATCCAAATGGAAAAGCATTATTGCCACAAAGAAGGTTTCCTGCTCCATGGACAAATAATAGGAGTTGTATTTTTTATGTAATTACATAACAAAATAAATATTTTACATTTCTTATGCATAATAAAGTGACTAATTAGACAACACAGCATAATGGAGGAGCACAAATCAATGATGCAGATTATTCATGGAAGACCACAGAGCAGTATGAGATGTACAAAAAGTCAGTTAGAATCCAAGAAATGTAAGTATTGTATGTAAAAGATATGAATACCATTTACTCTTCCTTTTTCAAGCTGAATGGGAGTTGAAAGAAAGCAGGAAATTCACTCCTGAATTGAAATGTGCCAGTTAGTTTTAATGACACACAGACTTTCATGACAAGCTTGATGTATTTTAAATAATGCCAGAATTACCTTACATGGAGTAAATTGATTTTTGAGGATCTTTCTCAGATACTGATGCGTTATTGCTTTGCGAGGAAATTTTGCAGGGACTCAAGGGAAATCTCTTCCTAGATGTGCCCACTGCACTCTATATATCAGTACTAGGTCTGGCCCCCAACCTAATGCATCAAGCCTGATACAGTTTTCAGACTGTTCTTAATGTTCTTATCAGACCAAAAAAATCCATGAAATCCTGCATTCTCTGCCCTATAAGCTGCATCCTGACTTTGGATCAACCCATGGTGATGTGTCATTATCCCAACACCACCACATTGCAAAACCCCAATTGTCAAGATTGCGAAAATACAGATAAAACCAGCCACAGGACAAAAGGATCATCATTCAGAATCAGTTTGGATGCTTACCTGAGCTTCTTGAAGCCACCTACCAGGCTCAGGGGTGCTCTCTACTCCTACCACCCACAACAGACCCTGGCACTCTCTACCACTAGCTGTCTTCTTAGAGGTGGAAGACAACTAGTAGCCTGATACCTCCTACCCCAGTGTGTTGTTCAAAGGGGGAGTCAGTAGAATTACTCCACTCCAGTGTCTCTGTAGGTAAAGACTGAAGCTGGAAACTAGGCCTGCTTCCTTTTCTGCCACCCTTCTCTCTCCTCACTTCCCTCAGAAAGGTTCTTAGCACCTCCCCTGCCACTTCTGATGTCTCTCCGAGAACATCTAACACCCATGAGGCTTCCTCTTTGCTTTTTCCCTCTATGGTGTCCTTCTCACATACCCCTCCTCCTTCTTCACCTCTTCTGTCTCCTTACCCATCCATATGAGTGTCACTGGTTGATGGCCAGATGAAGCAGGGACCCTCTCTCCTTCTCTTTCCAGCTTTCCATCCCTGCTGCCCTCAGAGAACAGTCTGTAGAGCAGAGAAGAGCAACAGGGATGAGATGGGGAGAACACTGGCTGCCCAACAAGAACAACAAATAAAGTCTAGCGACTGGAAAGCAACAGTGCATCCTGAGTGTTTTTTTCTTTCAATTCTCAGCTTCCTGGGACAAATTAGTGCCCATGTGGGCAAGGGCTAGGACATGAGGCTATGGATCGTTGGCAAGAATGAAAGTAATGGCACATGTCACTAGAGTAAATATGTAGTCTTCAGATGACATCATTCCAGTGAAATAGGAGCACATTTTTGGTTTACTTGGCTCTCTCATATCAAGACTGAGTCTCCTCTCATTTTCATACCCTTTCCCTGGAACTAAAACCAAGAAAATGAAGACATCTCCCATCTCCAATGGTCAGGGATTCCTATGCTCTCTGCCTCCCCCATGACCCTCCACACACCTGCCATGGGCCACTAGCCAGTCCTTATGAAAAAGTCCTCTCAAATTTAATAGTCAATGATCCCTTTTCTATAGGCTTTTTTTAACCATTCTATAGAAGTTAACTGAGTAACTTCTGTCCCTGAGTAACTCTCCAATGAACGCATGCGCACACACCCCCCGTCCCTCAACCTTTCAAGTAACTTCCCCTTCATGGGTTTTAGTTTATTAAGAAGCCATAAGAGAAACAGTTCCCTTGGTCCTCACAGTCACAAGCTGTTCCTGATGTTGCTGGACTCTCCCCCTGACCAGCACAGTTGTCTTTCCTGTTCTGAAAAAGATTTCCTGCTGGTCTTATTCCACTGAGCACCTCCTGGGCCTGCTCCCTCTGTTCAGGGAGTCCCACCTTTCTCACTGCTGTTCTTCTGCTGTGGAGAGACCCACTCAGGTCCTTCCCACTAACTAGTGTCTTCTCTACTTTGAGAAAGGCAACCCTTCTTCGAGTGTGTACAGCTCCCAGGCTGCCATCATAGGCCCCTTGGGCAACTGTTTCAGGTACAGGCCATAGCTGGGGACTTAACCTTTTGACACCTGCATAGAATTCTATAGGATGATTTTAAAAGCCTGTAGAAGCCATCTCATCCTTTATTAAAATCTGTTGGCTTTTAGAGCAATTTCTATGAAACTCCATTGGGTTCATCCCTATTAAATTCTATGGGATTTTCCATAAAGGTGCACCAGAGCATGGAGCAACTCTGGTCTCCATATCAGAATCTGTCTGCTCCTTCCTTTTTCTAGCTGTAAGAACAGCAGCAGAGGATACCGGGAGTTCAGGCCAAGAGGACAAAGGATTACGAGAAGAGATTCTTACTCGGGAACAAATTCCAGCCTGGCCTCATATTCCAGCAGGCAGAGCACCTCACTTCCCAAGCCACAGTGCCTCCCCATTGCCATATGCTATGGACCCTTAATGACATTGCAGCCATAAAACATTTTTTTTTTCCAGGTAGAAGTATGGGTTTTGTTATATTTTGCTGAGCAGCACATTTCATATAAATAATGGAGTTTCTCCAGCTTACGGGCTCCCACTTTTATGTCAAGGTTTATACTGAACCTTCATCTCCCACAGAACGGAACCTGAGGAAAAATATATTCCAGGAGACCTCGCCTCACTTGCCCCTCTCCCCCAAAGATCCTCCACTGGCAGAAGGTTAATTTCAGTCATGTATTGTCTTGTTTATACCAGGCTTTCTAATCATTAATTTTCACCACACAGCTTTAACAGGTATCTGTTTTTTCCCCCATTTCTCTGTTTGCAGTGAGCGCTGATTTTTTTTTTTTTCAGTTGCTGGTTCTGATGCTAGGGTGAGACATCCAACCTTTAAAACAAATCATTCATTTTTTTTAAAGGTTGAACGTGTCATGATAAGTTTGATGCTCCTAATATTAAAAACCCACTGTTTATTTTGAAGTAGTTGGATGCCTGGTAACTCAAAAAAGAACTCACTTTGGCTGTGATCCTGCATGAGAATCAACACAAGCCAACAGGACTCGCTGGTTGCAGCCTAAAGCCAGGTGTGGGTTCTTATTCTGTGAAATTCATCTCTAAACCTACTGTAGGTGTGGTGTCAGGGAACTCAGCTTCCTGATAACAGCAGTTAACGCAATACCCACATTCCAACAACATTGAAGTGGCCCTGTTAAACACTGAGAAGTCTAGAAATGTCAAAATTAGGGTTGAACATGTTAACTGTAAGTCTCTTGCTTCAGGCATATGCATTATGATACAGTCTTTAATTAATTCTGCAGTGGCCTCTGCCGAAAGCCCTCACTTCTAACCGCTCCCAGCTATTCCATTGTCTTATTTATCCCCTGTGCTACATGCCTCCTCTCACTCTCTGACTCCCAAGTCTCTGGCCAGCCACCTCTTGACTGAACATTTTCTTAGATTTGCAGCTGATGATTTTGGAGACTTTCTGTGGACTAACCAGTTCAAGATGAAAATAAAGGGAGATATTTGCCCTGCCACTATGATTTCTTTACCAATTTTATGAGGCCCCTTTGCAAGTCCAAACATAGGAAGTTGGTTGGCAGCAGGCTAGGAATGCGGATGCTACTACAGTGATTGTGGCTGGTGTGGTCACTCATAGGCAGCTCAGCTTGGGTTGCCATAATATGCCTAAATCGCAATAGGAATGTGGGCCCTTGAAGCAGCCCAGAACTAGAAGGGTTTGGTAGTGGCTGAAAGCCACCCTAACCATTCCTCTTCCTGGGCTGCAAGTTTTGTGCCTGACCACTTAAGAGGCTCAGCAAAACAATCAAACATGCACACATCACTCCCGAGGCATGCACTTTACTAGATTAATGATTCTATTGCATATAGTTGGTATTTAAAGTGGTCTCCATGAGCTGCTCCTCACTGTGGTCTAACCTCATGTCCAATTGCAACTTTCAAAGCTCTGTTATTTTAGCTGTGGCACTGTTCAAAATTAAGGTGGCAATAATGTTTTTCTTTGTAATAAAATGAAAAAAATATTTTTAAATTTCCTGGGCCATTTTTGCTCATTTCAGGCCAAGCATGGAAAATGTAAGCCCAAAAGAAGAATGTTTCAGAAAGTTATGACTACTTAAAAATGGGTCTTTATTATGTAAACCTTTTGCAATTTTAACTGTAGCAAAAAGAAAAGGAGTACTTGTGGCACCTTAGAGACTAACAAATTTATTTGAGCATAAGCTTTCGTGAGCTACAGCTCACTTCATCGGATGCATTCAGTGGAAAATACAGTGGGGTGATTTATATACACAGAGAGCATGAAACAATGGGTGTTACCATACACACTGAAAGGAGAGTGATCACTTAAGGTGAGATATTACCAGCAGGAGGGGGGCGGGGGGAGAACCTTTTGTAGTGATAATCAAGGTGGGCCATTTCCAGCAGTTGACAAGAACATCTGAGGAACTGGGGGGGGGGGAATAAACATGGGGAAATAGTTTTACTTTGTGTAATGACCCATCTACTCCCAGTCTCTATTCAAGCCTAAGTTAATTGTATCCAGTTTGCAAATTAATTCCTCCTTGCAACAAAGCCCATTGCCAACTATGTCCACATATCTATTCAGGGGACACCATCATAGGGCCTAATCACATCACCACACTATCAGAGGCTCGTTCACCTGCACATCCACCAATGTGATATATGCTATCATGTGCCAGCAATGCCCCTCTGCCATGTACATTGGTCAAACTGGACAGTCTCTATGTAAAAGAATAAATGGACACAAATCAGACGTCAAGAATTATAACATTCAAAAACCACTTGGAGAACACTTCAATCTCTTTGGTCACTCGATTACAGACCTAAAAGTTGCAATTCTTCAACAAAAAAACTTCAAAAACAGACTCCAACGAGAGACGGCTGAATTGGAATTAATTTGCAAACTGGATACAATTAACTTAGGCTTGAACAGAGACTGGGAGTGGATGGATCATTACACAAAGTAAAACAATTTCTCCGTGTTTATTCCACCCTCCCCCCCAACGGTTCCTCAGACGTTCTTGTCAACTGCTGGAAATGGCCCACCTTGATTATCACTACAGAAAGTCCCCCCCTCCCCCCCTCTCTCCTGCTAGTAATATCTCACCTTAAGTGATCACTCTCGTTACAGTGTGTATGGTAACACCCATTGTTTCATGTTCCCTATGTATATAAATCTCCCCACTGTATTTTCCACTGAATGCATCCGATGAAGTGAGCTGTAGCTCACAAAAGCTTATGCTCAAATAAATTTGTTCTTCTCTAAGGTGCCACAAGTACTCCTTTTCTTTTTGAGAATACAGACTAACACGGCTGCTACTCTGTTAACTGTAGCAGTAACTGCCTTTCATCTCTGGGACACCCATTTGAATGACCATCTGATGACAGCATGGTTGCCTGTGTGCTATGAAAAAAAAATGGAAATTTCTGTTTAATTCCTAGAAGAAGAAGTCCATATCATAAAATAACCATCACAATTAACATCTTGGTTGGAAGTCTAAGCACAGACACTGACAACTGTCCCCTCACAGCTACGAGTGGTTAATCAGGACACCTAATCAAGTGAAGATAAATTCCAGTATCTCTAGTACATTTTTACATATTCTATTTATGCGACATATGGCAGTTGATTTTGCATCTGCTTTCATTGCTGTAAATGCCCGTTTCTGCTGGTACCGCCCAGTACTGCTCAGTTGGCCTTGTGAGCAAAGCAGAGGTGAAAGCAGAAGAAAATGTATGAGGGAAGGAGACAGGAGGACAAAAGAAGATAAAGAGAGAGGAAGCATCTTAAACTGAATTGCACTTTATAAGAAGATAGGGTTTGCCACAACAGAGCAGGAGATTGGGCCACCAGATTTGGTAGGCTGGTTTTAACAGTGGGCAATATCTGATACTTTGGAAAAAGGGGGAACATTTATATTTACTTAGTGCTATCAGTATGCTCAGATCTGTAGAAACATGGAGAAGACAGAGTCCCTGACTCAAGTAGCTTTCAATCTAAATCACACACAGGTAATACAATTCAAACATGTACAGCAGTTGCCATTAAAGGCCAACATTTACCCAAGGATGCTATGCAGTGGTGTTCGAAATAGCACATGCTGAGATACCACTCTACTGAATACAGGGAAATAACGGAGCATCTTTAACATCACCGAGTTCTAAACATGGGTACCAGCTGTCATTTTAATGGGAACCACTGTAATACAGTAGGTGAGGGCCAACTCGAAGCAGTGCTTTTGAAAAAAATGTCAGTGATTGTCAATGGAAGGCTTCATAAAAGAAAGGTTGACAGGTGCACAAACAAAGAGAAGGAGAGCCAAGCAAATGGGGCTGCCTGGGAAAAGATGCAAAGACAAAAATGGGAGGAGGAGGATAGAGGAGTATTTACAGTTCAGTCTGAGAGGAGCTGAAGCAGTAGGAGGAAGTAGGTGATGAGAGAAGAAATGTAGGGAGGGCTGGAGTTATGTAAGGCCTTGAAAAAGTGGAATATTCCAGCTATATGCAGGAAGTGAGAAGAATGGTTATTATTATTGTAGTTCCCAATAAGGATCCACACCTTGCTGTGAAAATGCATATCAGATATGACACTTTACAATCATATATAAGAAAATGGTGGCCAAGATTTAATAAATGACTAATGCTTTTGGATGCCTCAAGTATTGGGTGCCCAACCTCAGACATCTTGAAGTGACCTGATTGTTCTACTTCTTCAAAATCTCACCCCTTGAAGGAATCTCCAGTTGGGCACCCAAAAATCATGAGTCACTTTTGAAAATCTTGGCCATCATTTCTGCATTATCACTGCATGTATTTGCAGTAGCTACACATCTGAAGTTATTTTGATAAAGTTATTTATAAGTAAATGTCCAAATATGTAACTACATACATATCACAATCTATATCCCTGCAGAGAGCAAACTAGTGGAAGCTCAGTATGTGCCATTCTATTGTGGTTGCAGTACCATGGTAGCTCTTAGTCTAAGAACAGGAAGATGCTGCAGATACTGTAAGTACCCAGGCCAGTGAAGCTAAGTTTTTTCAATAGTGCCTCAATGCTTTTACAGAAATTTTGTTTTTTAATTCTGTTGAAATTTCCTTCATGGCATCATTATTAAAAGCATAATGAATCCTCAAGAAACTTCCAGGAAGATATTCTACATCACCCTGACAAAACAAATACAACTTCATTAAACATGTTCCAACACTCAGAGCTCAGAAAGTCCATCTGACACATGTATGTACATGCACATACCAACACAGTCTATCCACATCTCTCTTTCTTTCTACACTTTTCTCTTTATCGGAGTTCCACCTGGTAAGACACAATATCACAGAAGTGATGAGACATGCGAGTTGCTAGCTTGGCCAGCCTTGTGAAGTGTGACAAGCTGAAGTTTGTTAACATTTAACTTTGCTTAACCCTTTAACTTGGGCTACTTTCTGCTGCCCCAAGAGGACTGAAAAAAGATCCTATGCTGCATCTCTAATTTGGGGGGCAGTACAAGTTGTTCAGATATCCGTCTGCACATATGGAAGACCTTCAATGTGTCAGCTCTAATACTCAATTGATATGTCAACAAAGATGTAATGAAATTCACTTTTATTGCTCCTTCAATCCATTTGATTTAGAGAAATTGTAGCAAATAACTCAAGTATTTGGGGCATTATTTGGTTAAAAATGTGCAGAAGTAATTTTCCCCCTTGTGCTATTAAGCATGTGGTTTTCTTTATTCTGAGATCTTACTTTGCCTGTGCATATGTGTACCCATATATCTATCCATGTGTATAGGGAAACCATACACAATAGCAAAATATCCCTAAGTACTGATAAAACTGGGTTTAAAATTTACAGGGTACAACCTTTTTTGTTGTTGAATGAATCATTTTAAAACAGTTCCATATAGTTAATGTAGTGTTTGGCCTGCCATTAAAAAGATACCATTAAACTAGTCACAGAAACACTAGCAAGTGAGGAAATGTTTAAACCACAAATCTCCCTGAACTCCTATGGGAAGTGGGGGGGGGGCTTTACCAGTTCCAAAATGGCAAGATCATATAGCAGAGGTGAATAATAATGTGGAAAAATATGTTTTGATGAATAACACAAACTGGGGAGGGGAAGAGAGAGGATGTTGGGGGATGGGAAAGCCTAAAGCCATGGAGAGATGGAGATTTCTTAAAGTGTAAAGGTGACCCTCTTTACTAGAGTAGAATATTTTTAGATAATATTGGGAAAGAAAGAAAGAAGTGAAGCAGGGGGAAAAAATCCTGAATTTAGCTATGCAAATTAGCCCTCAATGAAACTGCATGCACAAAGCAAGACTGTATATTCCATGCACCAGACAGTTAAAAATTTGAACATAAGGTAGCATTTCCTTTATCATATCCCATAAAAATAGCAATTTGCTAAAGCCCTTGTAGCACAGTATGGAAGGTGGCGTATTTTACTGATAATGTAGAGATGACAGATAGTCCTATACTAGGAGGTTTCAATGGTGTCTTGCTGTACAGCATAATAAATTGTGAGGAGCAGAAACAGAGGACAGTGCAGGCGCTGCTCCACCTCCAGTAGCCAAATAATTCAGCCCCGGCTCAGTAATTATGCTGTGTGAAAATATGGGATTAATTAGACTGGTACACTAACACACGGTAGTCTCATTAAAGGCTGAACAGCATTTTCATAGATACTGCCACTTGAACAGGGCTGCTGCTAATGTGAAAAGACAAAGTCTCCTCTTTTCACACTCCTTGCTTATTATCTTACTTAAGGCCACTTAAGCAAACTTCCACAGGCAGCCTGGCAGAAAGCTCTTTCCTGGATTTATTTAATTGTTTCACCTGGATGGGGGTGGGGAGATGAGAAGTGGGGAGGGAGGAACACTAACATTTGAAATAAAAACAGATTCTCCCATTAAAACTAACCACATTTGTTTTTAAGGTGGGAAAGATCGAAGAGGGAGAGATACAAGTTGTGCCCCATTGTAACCCTCAAGTGTCTGGTTTCAATTTAATGGTTTAGACACTTGAAGGGATTTTTTTTCCCCTCCGCATCAGATCGACTGGGTGAATCCAGCATTAGTGCCACAGTCAAATTAAGGTGTACTGGATAAGACCTGTATCTTTTGAACGGAGAGGTGATTAGCAAAGCCAAATGACATAATTTATGCTAAACAGTTATCATTTCAAATTCTTTTATCTCCTGCAGAAATCATCCTCCTGGTTACTTGGAGCTACTGAAAAGGTCTGAGTCACCCAGTGAGTACAAATGTTACTACACTTACAATTATATCCCTGTGGCTCATTACAAACAGTTCCAGGATATCTGACATAGGACAATGGTGCTCCAAAGACAAGAAAATCATCATCATCAGAATAAGGCACCCGGCATAAAATTGATACAGAAAGAAAAGGGAGGTTATAACTCAACTTCAATTAAACAAGTAAATCTTTTTGTAAGCTCCTCTCACTTCCCCTCCTCACCTACACACTCTGTTTCCTCATACGAGCAGGTGTGTGACAAACTATCTGCTGACATTCCTACAGGTACTGTGTTGGGATTTGGGAGGCACAGCCCTGCCTGCCTGTGGCTCATGGATCAAAATGACACTTGGTCAGTACCAGAACTCTGGAGTCTGACACAGTTGCATTGCTCTTCTATCTAAATATGAACAATAAAGCCCAACCAATTCCACACTGACAGCTTAATCACTGCTTTGCGCCTACATTTTTTACATTTGGTTCTGGGTGTTAATGTGGGCTCAGAGGACTAGCGAGAGAGCTCAGGAATTGACTTGCATATCATGTGGTTCTCTGTCTTCTAATAGGGAGCTGATTTGGTGCTTATCTGGTTTCATTCCAGATAAAATGCAGGGATACATTTTGTTATCCACTGCAGTGGGAGAAAGACTGCCACAGGGGTATTGATATATAAAGCTTGTCCTTTAAAATTACAGGCCTCTATAGAGACCTGCTTCACCCAACTCTCATGAGAGCTATTACAGCACAGGCCTCTCCACAAATATAGGAAGGCACAGGGGAGAGAAAGAGAGTGGAGAAGAACAGAATATTCTGATAAGAAAATAACAGCAGTATCTGTGCAGAAATACTGTAGGCTTGAAAATGCCTTTGAAATAAGCAACAGTAATATTCACATCAGAAAAATAGCTGACATTCAATAGACTGAAGCCTGCTTTGTGTCTTAACAAAAGTGGGCAACACAGAGCAGAGAGAGGGAGAAGTGAACTGAAGACTGACATGAAACAAGTCAGTTTGCAGAAAGCTCTAAGGTTAGCATCATTAGCAAAGGGAAAAAATGATTAGCAGTAAAAACAAGAAGTTAAAAAAGAGATTTAAAAGGAGAGAGAAGGAACGGGGGAGAGAGGGCAGGCTTTATTTCTACCTAAGAAGAATAAGAGAGATTCCTAGAAGACATATTTGAATTCTCTGTGCTGCCTTTACACACACAGAAGTTTTATGAATATTTAACTTTCTAGTGGTATTGGGAAGTGTAAATTCTTTGGCACTAGCATTCAAATCTGAGAGCAATTTCTCCTAGCTGTGCTCGTCATACACAGTGCTTTTGAGAAGTCTAAGGACAAGTGTTTCAATATATAACACACCTCCTGCATACAAGTGCTTTTTAACTAACCTGTTTCAATTCAGGGCTCTTCTGTATACAGTTTTCAGATTGCTTTAACTGTATCCATTTAGAAATTTTCATTCAGACTTAGTTTCTAAGTCACTTTTGAAAACAGGACTGGATTAATATGAAACAGTATAATGGCCTTGAAGTATCATGTCAAATATTCAGTTATTAATGTCTCCACTATGTCAATTAGGTGCTTTTTGAAAATTTTACCCCAAATAGGGTGATCATATTTCCCAAAGGGAAAATGGGACACCGGGTGGGGCTAGCATGAGGGCTCCCCTCCACTCTCCCCCCAGCACGGGGCTGGCCCAAGCCACTTCTCTGAGCCCTGACCCCCATTCCCCAGGGCTGGCCTGAGCTACTTACCTGAGCCCCGCCTGCCTCCTTCCCCCCCTGACATCGTGAGGCTGGAGCTGGCCTCGCTGCTTGCTCCTTGCCTGACCCCTGCTTCCCTCCCCCCCCCGACCCCAGGGGGCTGGCATCACTGCTTGCCCTCCTCTGCACTTCACTTTGACAAAATGGGCATTTGTCCCGTTTGCTCTTTCCAACTTGATCAGTTGGCAAGAAGAAATGGGACAAATGCCCACTTCTTCCAAAAAAGTCGGGATGGCTGGGACAGGGCTTAAAAAAGGGACTGTCCCAGCCAAAACGGGATGTTTCGTCACTCTAACCCCACAGAATCATTTCAGGTGGTAAATTGGGGACCTCATTCTGGGGTGTGGAAGGAGTTTCCATTCAACAAAACTGCATTGTAATCAGTGAGCCCTTGTTCTTTTTGGTTAGAACCAGTGCTTAATTTGTAATGAAAGAGGTGCCAGAGCTCAAGCAATTAGGTGCTGGGGCTCAAGCATTTTCTTACATTCATAACTGATGCAGCAAGCCCAGAAGTGCTGGGGGTATGAAGTGCCAAGCCTAGAGGTGCCGGTGCCTGCTCAGCCCTGGCAAGACCTGGCACAAATTAAGCACTGGTCAGAGCATTTCAAAGCACTTCTGTGGAGCTATCCTGAGGGATATAAAAAAGCTGTTCCTGTGAAAGTACTCTGGGTGCTAGGCTGCTTTTTAAATGTACCCTCTGGATTACAGCTGTATTAACATGGTAACATCTCTATACTCCATCTCCACTGGATTAATATGAAACAGTATAATGGCCTTGAAGTATCATGTCAAATATTCAGTTATTCATGTTTCCATTCTGCAGATTGACATGATACGGTGCTACATAAGGGCTCTGAAAGAGGTGCTATGCTGTACAATACTACGTCCAGGATTGTATATCAGTAATGCTTTCAGACACCTCCATTTCAAACCAGGCAACTTCTGTAGAGTTTCGAGGATGCTGATGGTGAAGATTACAATGGTGGTGCCTAGAACCCAATCTGGAAGTACAATAATCTGATACTGAACAAAACTATATGTAATTTATTTGTGCATACTATATAAAGCACATATTTTACATATTGGACTTAGAAGAGCTCTCTGTAATGACTCATAGATATTGATTAATATGAAAGCTGCACACATGACGTTCTGCACACACATGTAACAAACTTCAGAACATGCCATTCTCTCTGTGTAAATGAAACAGACTCCTTTCCACATGGGATGAAACAGGTAAATGTAGTCCTCCTTTGCATTGCTGAGGTGAGGGTGTTCAGCTATTTTAAATGTTAGTTCCCTATAAAAGAGTGAATTTGATTTTCGTGACTGTGAAAGGCGAATAACATTGGTATGAGCCAGGCACAGCAAATAGGGGGGCGCTCAGCACCCATGGACCATGGCCATGCCCTTGCTTCATCTGAAGGCCCCGTCCCTGCTCAGCCTCTTCCCCCATGGTCCCGCCCATGCTGTGCCTCTTCTCACCCCTGCTCTGCCTCTTTCCCCGAGGCCCACGCCACTCGCTCCTCTCCACCTCCTCCCCTTAAGGCAGGAGAGGGCAGAAAGGAGTGAGCGGCAGGTGGGAGGCACTTGGGGGAGGGGGCAGAGAGGAGCGAGCAGTGGGTGGGCGGGCAGAGGGAGCCTCAGGGGAGGGGCAGAGAAGAGCAGGCAGGAGGCACTCGGGGGAGGGGGTGGAGCTGGAATGGGAAGAGGCAGAGTAGGGGTGTGGCCTCAGGGGAAAAGGCCGAGTGGGGGCGGGGCTTCGGGACGCAGCGGGAGTGGAGCACCCATCAGCAAAAACAAAAGTCAGCTCCTGTGAATCACCCCCAAGAGCAGAGTAGATTTATGAGCTACATAAAGTGGGACTGTGATATGACCACAAAACTCATCTCTACCTGTGATCTAACATAGCATTTGATTCAAGTGCAATCCTTTTGACAGCAGCAGATCCCAGCAACAAGGCCTGGGGTCAGTCTGTTTGGGGTCCTTTTATAAAGTAAAAGAAACTATAGCTTGAGACCCCTCCCAGAGCCACACTCCTAGGAAATTAATGTACAACCTCCCTGGCCACCTTTCTAGGTGGTTCATCACCACTCACAAGCACTGAGGATACGTCTACACTGCAATGTAAGCCCAGAATTAGCAGAACTTGAGTTAGCAAAACCTGGATTTGTTAACCTAGGGCTTTAGTATCTACACTCATTTGCAACTCCAGGTTAGGAATTGTTGAACCCTGGGTCCCAACCAGGGCCAGATTTACACCTTACATGCTCCTAGGCACAGCATCTTCAGTGCCTCCTGCCCACAGACACCCCACACACACTGCCCAGCGCCCCCCACACTGCCCCACCACCACAACTGCTCAGTGCTCCACACAAACCTCCCTCACTGCCCAGTGCCATCCCCTCACCTCCCAGAGGCCCCCTCACAGCTCCGCCCAGAGATCCACTCTTCCATGCCCTGCCCCCTGGCAGCACTCAGTGGCCCCTCTGGGAGGTGGCTGAGCCAACAGCATGGCTGGGGCCAGTCAGGGATTGCTCTGGCCCCTTGGGAGCAGCACAATCATCCAGGCTGGAGCAGGAGCGGGGCCTGCCCACTTGCCCAGCAGGGCCCTTATGTTGGACTGCTGAGCCCTTTCCCTGCCACAGGGTCTGATTCACCTTCCCTGCTGGCAGGAGTGCTCCAGCAGGGCTGCGTGACGCCATCCCCCCTTAGCCGGCCCCACCCTCTGCCGGGACCAGAGCGGCAAACTGAATTTTTTTTTAGCACACAGCTGGGCCGCCCGCAGCTTTGTGCTAATTGGGTTGAGAACTTCATTAACATTTTTAACTTTTAACCCACGTTTAACTTTTAGGTACCCCTAGAACGCCTGCCCTCCTAGGAATGTGCCTACTGTGCCTAATTGGAAATCCGGCCTGGTCCCAACCCGGGGCTCCAGCATCTTCACTGTATCATGTGGGCACCAGTCCAACCACCCATATCCCAGACTTCCTAGCACGCTCCCGAAATATGTCCGCTCTAGCATTTCATCCATGGTGCAGTGTGTGAAAACCTGACTGTCCACCAAACTTTATTGGTCAGAGGACAAAGAAAGTCAGCCTGGGGAATTGTGAAAATTTTTTGCTGGACTCCCAAAGCATGAGTCCCATGGGGCTGTGTCTATACTGCAAAGCAATAGGACTTGAACCCTGGGTCCCGTCTTGACTGAGGCTCAGACCCTCCACACCTGTGTGATCCTGGGACCCTGGTCAAAGCCCTGGGTTAGCACGATTTGTGTGTAGATGGAAGGAGGATTAGGCTTAAGCATGAGTTCTAACCCTGGTCTTACATTGCAGTGTAGACATTCCCTCAGAGTCCTTGGAGATACAGAACCACAAGTATCTTTGATTTGTGGAAAAGGGAAAAACAAACAAAAGAAACATAACAATCACTTGTATATTAACGTACAATAAAGTGAGCAAAGCATATCAGGAGTGTTGCCAATCCGACAGTTCTAATGAATTAATTGTCCAATTTGTTGAAGTCCAAGACTTGTTTAGGTCCAGGACAACTGTCCAGCTTGTTAAGATCCAGCAATCCCCATTCACCTAAACTCCCACGCGCAGGTCCAATTAGACTCAGTGGTAGTGAGGGGCTGCCAGGGCTGATTTTCCTCCTCCCGTCTGATACAGTTCAGTGAAGTGCACACTAGCAGGCCCAGCTCCAATGTACAGCTGCCTTGTTCAGTTTTGTGACACCAGCTCTGCTGGTGCTGGTCCAGTGACACCTCACTGTGAAATAAGCTCAGCACAACCAGTCCAATCCCACAGAATCACTCCACACAAATTCAGAATCTCCAAATGGGAGACAAGACCCTTAGACAAAACCCTGTTCCCTGGGATAGAGCTCCTAGTCTCTGAACCAGAACCCTACACCTCTCTTGATGAACCTGCATCTGTTCCCAAACCAGAGTCCACTGCCTATAAAGTCAGGGTGTCCCACTTACTCTAAGACTCATCTTACATAATTCCCATACCTTTTCATGAGTACAGGCACAGCAACAATCCATTTTAATTTGTACCATCAAGTGCGTGAATTAAGACAGCCATCGCTGCATATGGTTACCACTATCACCGAAAATGGAAGCAGCAGGGAATGTGTCTACAGACAAAAATCAAAGTCTATAATGCTGTAGTCCTCATGACATTGCTCTACGGGTGCCAAAGACAGACCTGGTATCAATGGGCACATTAAAAACCTTGACAGTTTCAATTTACAACACCTATGACAATTGTTGGACATCAAATTGGGATCTGCACCCAGTTGAGATGGACTGGCCGTGTAATTCATATGCCTGAGACCTGAGACTGAGAAGTTTTATATTCCAAATTAAGATCCAGCAATTGTAAGTGTGGTGGGCAGATGAAATGCTTCAAAGACACTCACACAAAATCTGCGCAAAATGAACATTGCCCATTGATCATATTGCATGGCACCGGAAGGGTGGGTGTCTAAGACTTCGAGAAGAATTGTGCTGAGCTGCTGGAAGCACAGTGCCAGGCACAGATCAACAGGCAGCTCAATCAACACAACTAGACAATTGGCTCTGTGGCCAGCACAGTAAACGTTCTGCCCAAATTGGTCTATGGAGTCATGCGAGGATCCATTAGCACAAACTATGACTATCAACATTGTCCTCAAAATCGAGGTGACTAGCATCACATCGCATCCAATCAGACCATACACAAATTTCAACTAAAGCAACAACACACTATATGTAGAATTTTATGTTTCACGTATGAAAGTCTGGCCAAAACTGGCTCTTTCTCTTCTCCCCCATAGAGGGAGTAGAGAGCTCCATCCCTCTAAATCTTCTAGCTCTGGAGAATACACAAGTTTATAATTATGAAAGAATAGTGAACTAAGCCATGATGCTGCAAAACACTTGGCTCCAATGGTACTATTCAGATGCTTAAAATTATGTACAAGCTTAACTGCTTTGCTGAATCAGAGCCTAATCCATGGCACCACATAGGCCTTCAGAGACTATTGTTAAAAATCAAAGAAAAGAAAATACAGAAAAATGCACTATTGATAAACCAGCAAAAGACAATCAGTGTCGATTACATGAGCCGTCAACTCCATCCTTCTCTGACTCCATTGGGTCTATCTGAATAGAGAAATCAAATTAAAAATGCCAGAGTGCCCTCTCTTCAAGAGTCCAAAGGGAGGATATATTCATCTGGATATGTTCAAATGGTATGTACAGGGAGATACCATATTATTATGTAACCTCCAACATTTGAGAGGGAGAAACTTCAAATGGGCATAAGCAAAAGCACACAACTTGAAGATGGGAGGGGTACATTAGAGGCCCACAAACCTTCTAGCCAACACATTTTTAAACTTGGAAAATAGAAAACAATAGTTGGGAATCCAATTCCATAGCCTGTGGATCAATTGGACCTAGAATATAACAACAACAACTGATTCATATAGCGCTTTTCCTTGGTAGATCTCAACAACACTTTACACAGAATGTCAGTATCATTATCTTTATTTTACAGATGGAGAAACAGAGGCACAGAGAGGTGAGGTGACTAGTTCAAGGTCCCACAGCAGGTCAAGAATAAAACCCAAGTCCTCTCCTGAGTGCCAGTCCAGTGCTGTATCCATTAGGCAAAACTGCCTCTCATAATGAATGAAATAAACCAAAGGAATATTGTCAGTTGAAAAATGATACAGGACTGATTTTCAAAGGTGCTGAGCACCCACAGCTCCCCCTGACTTCCACTGGAGTGATCAGTGCTTATGGAATTGGGCCCATATCTGTTTAAAAGATAAATGGTGACATCCTGGCTCCACTGAAGTCAATAGGCGTTTTGGCAACAGCCTCAAAGCAGCCAGAATTCCACCCAAAATTCCTTACCCGTGCTACTAATGCTACCTTTGATTATTAAAAAGGAAAGAATGGCAAAGTATCGTTTTCTCTCTCACTTAGGCTGTCTGTTTACTTTTTGCACTTCACTTGAGGCCCAATTCTGCCATCTGGAGGGGAAAAATGGGTGTTTGGCTTGGGTAATAAAAATAGATTGGTCATTTCCAATTTTCTTCTTGTAGTTACTAATCAACATCTCTTTCAGATTCTCATGCCTTAGCATGATGGTATTTGGGACATAAACAAGGTAAGGGAATGTTTGTTTAAAATAGGTATCCAATGGCATTTTTTATAATTATGGAATTGTTGCTATTTCTCTCACATTATCTAAAATCACGTTTTTCTAAAAAACTAAATCTGAGGGCCAAATTTGGTCCGGCACTGTCCCTTTAAGTTCATGAGAGAGTATTAACTTTGAATTTCTCCTTAAAGCAGTCATGGCATGATCTTACAAGACAGAATCACATGAGTAAGCCCACTGATATCAATGGGGTTTCACCAGTGTATCTTAGAGCAGAATATGCCCCCATGTGGCTTAGTAGTGCAGCTATAATTGCGGATGGGAGTTTTTGAAGTACCTGATTCACCTGGCTGTTCACTACTATCTACAATAGCCATAGTATGCATGGCTCCATCAGGAACTAGTGGCTTGTATAATTTTATATTACTCCTCCTAGACACACCCTGAGCCAAATTAATCCCTGCCATAAGTGATCTGAGTGTATTTACACAACAGATGAATTTGACCCACTGACTCAAAAAGGCATTGCTCCTGGACTCAAAGGTTGTTCAAAGGTTGATCAGTCAACATTTACTCACACTTGGCAAGTGCCTCTTTAGCGAGCAGAAGTTCCTGGAGCAATGCCAATCAAGATGGCTGGGCACATCAGGCCAGAGATAAATCAGGTTAACAAAATATTCACCTTAGTGAGAGGCTTTATGAAACCACTGCATGGAGAAAAAAACCCACCATTCTCAGTGTCTGTCCAGAAATGATAATACTGTATTTTATGTATGCAAAGCAATAAATAATAAACAGTTGTCTAGTCTGCGAGGAGTTATGCTACGGGGGTGGGGGGAGGTGCCTCTTTTTACCCCTCACCCCAGATTATAAGTATTTCTTTATATTTTTTTGTTATCATCTTCCTCTTTAAAGCCATTTAAAACAATAGTAGGAAAGCTGCAGACTGGCTCTAACTGGAAGCTAATGCAGTTTACATGTAGCAGGCGTCTAATATGATGTTATTTATTCCCATAGATCTGTTTATTTTGTTTTCAATTTACCAAACCCTGTGATACATTCCCAAAGGTGCCTTGTTGTACAATACATTGCACACTGTAAGATATTCAGTCTAATTCACTCTTTGTTTTGTTTCAGTTCAGTTACATGAGGGCACAAATATGTCCGTGTTATATCTTCTCCTGTGACTGATGTTGCAGACTATTGCCATAGGGTTTTGTGAAATGGGATCTTAGTTAACCTAGGGTATTGTCTTTGTAGTGCTAAATTCCTATTTGCAAACATAATGTTCTGGCATTGATGCAACAGGGGAACATCAGTGATTAAAAAAAAAAAAAGACGGTATGTATGTGTTTTCAATAAACTTCAATTCAGAAGATTTTTTTCTACTGTATATTTGATCTGTGAGATGTTTATAACATATTGCATCATGTCACATTGACGTCTTTAGCCAGTCAAGCCAAATATTCATAAATCCCATGTGCCCAAACATAAAATGTACAATGCTAAGTAGAAAAGTACTGATATTTTTAAAGCATTCACAGAAATGTATTTATAGTCTTTAAGCACACACACACACACACAGAGAGAACAGATTTTGAACAAATTGCCTCTTCATAGCTTTTCCTCAGCCAGGAAAGATGGTATCATTTAGAAATCAATGGACTTCCTTTACACTTTGTTGAAAGCTCTCATGTTTTCATTTTTCTTTTATTTCAGAAACGTGTTGTTGCTCAGTACATTGAGAGTTCCTTGTCTGAGGAACTATTACAGGCTCAGAAATTCCAAATTGGCTGATATCACAAGCTGCAATACTCAGAGACTTTGATAAAAACAGGATTTGGGAGAGATGTGATGAGATCATGTGCAAATGAAGACATGGTTCAGATTCATTAATAAAACACCCCTTTGCCAGTGGTCATTGGGCCTGATTGATCTCAATGACTGCCGTTTTTATTTGGAGCAACTGAACAGAGTGTAAGAAAGACAAGGTGGGTGAGGTGATATCTTTTATTGGAACAACTTCTGTTGGTGAGAGAGACAAACTTTCCAACTTACACAGAGCTCTTCTTCAGGTCTGGAAATGTACTCAGAGTGTCACAGGTAAATACAACCTGGAACAGATTGTTTAGCATAGGTAGTTAACACATATTTCAAAGGCCCATTCAAGGTGAAGTAGCTCGTTAACACCTCTCCACTCATGGGGGGGAAGGAAAAAAGGCTGGGGGACTGATTAAGAGGGTTACAGATTGGTGTAATAAGGCATAAATCCAGAGTGTCTATTCAGTCCATGGTTTTTAGTGTCTAGCAAAGTTATGAATTTAAGTTCCCAGACTCGCTTTTTGAAAATGTTGCGCAGGTTTCCTTTGAAGATGAGGACAGAGAGGTCAGATGTAGAGTGATGGGTTTGTGAAAAGTGTTCACCCACAGGTGACAGGGTGGTTTTGTCTTTATCATTTTTCTGGGTGAGTTCATTCAAAAGCACAGTGACTGTCTGGTTTCACCCACATAGTTGTTATTGGGGCATTTAGTGCACTGGATGAAATACATAACATGTTGTGATAGGCATGTGTAGGACCCATGGATCTCGAAAGGTGTTTTGGGGAGAGGCATTGACCATCATTGCAATGGAGCTATGTCTACAGGTTTTGCGTCAGTTCTGGTGCCAGGGTCTGGTGCTGCTTTGAGTTGGTGTGTTCTGGTCCGGGGGAAGCTTGCTTCTGAAGATAAGCTTGCCAGCTTGGAGAGGTTGGGGATTGGTTGAAAGCCAGAAGAGGGGTTTCATAAAATGTTTTCATGATGTAGTTCCCATTGAGTATGGTGGTAATTGTTTGATGATACCACATATGGGTTGCAGTGTGGGGTGGTAGGTGACAACTAGGAGTGTGAGGTTAGAAGGGGTTTTATTTCTGTATTGAAGCAGGTTCTCTGATGGTATTTGGGTGGCCCATTCCATGATGCAATCTACTTCTCTGGTGGAATGTCCTTGTTTGGTGAAGGTAGTTTTAAGTGTGTTAAGGTGTATATCCCAGATTTTCTCCTTGGAACATATTCTGTGGTATCTGAGTGCCTGTCTGTAGATAACAGATTTCTTGGTATGTTTGGGGTGGCTACTGGATCTGTGAAGGTAGATGTGGTGATCCATGAGTTTCTTGTATATGGTTGTCTGTAGGGTTTCATTGTTGAAGCTGATTGTGGTGTTCCCATATGATGTTGATGCTGCAGAGTTTTTGGAGGAAGTTGGTTGTGTCCTGGAGGAAGCCGGCCCTTTGTGTAGTGAGTGGTTTGAGGATGGTTTCTATGAGTTCTGATATTCCTTCAGTAAGAGTGCTGTGGCCAGATATGATGGGGTTTGTCTGGTTTCCCTTGTTTGTGTATCTTGGGAAGCATGTAGAAGGTCCCTGGGAGGGGTTTATAGGGGATGAGTTGTAGAGTTTCTCTTGAAGTTGTTTGGGGAAGGATTTAATGATATCCTTAACTTCCTGAGTAAATTGTGTTGTGGGGTCTTCTTTGAGTTCTTTATAGTAGCTGGTATTGGAGAGTTGTCAGTTGACCTCGTTATTGTTGTCTTCACAGTTAAAGACTACAATGGCACCTCCTTTGTTTGCTGGACTAGAATGTAGTTACGCTAGGCTAACACTAGCATGAGATAAGAATCAAGTCCCTTGTATTTACTGGGTGGCACCTACAAAAATCAGACTCTTGCTTATGATGGGTATGTTTCCATAACATCATTTAAAGTGGTTTAATTTTCACTTCAGTGATCTTTCGGAATGATTATCAGAAAGGTTTTCTTAAGGAAACTGCTTGGGAAAAAAACCCACCCAGATCTCATGTACAGCCGCATGCTTTCAAATGTGCACATATTACGCTGCGGTGAAGAGAAACTAAGTTGTACTCTTAATTACCAATGAAAATTCATTGCACAATTAGATGGCTCCCAATCACCAGTTTGTGCTGCAGCAAACTGTGTATCTCTCTGGCAAGTACAGCCAAAGAAGCACTTGTGAGCTGCCACTTATCCTATCAGTTAGCTCTTACCCGTGAGGCTGAATGCACCTGTTTGGGTTGCAACTGAGAAAGAGCTTTCAATAATTGGCCTCAAAAAGGTTGCTGTTTTTTTTTTATTATTATTATTACAAAACGTACAAACACAAAAATCAACCCACTATGGAACCAATGAGAAAACTGAACTATTGCAAATCAGGAGTGGCAGAAGCAAAAGGCAATATTCAGAATGAGATGAGTGTGACGGGATCCTGGCGGTACAACCTGGAACTGTTAGACCACTGTGCCCCCTTAACTCTCCAGCCTGTCTCTCATGATGCTTTGCTAGTGATATGCAGCAAATATCTCCAGGGGCTGTGATCACTCAGTCAACAACATTCAGGGACACACCCAGCTAAGTTGCATGAATGCTCTCTAAGCCACTCATGAACTATACAGAGGGAGACACCAGCAAATCCTCCCAGCCTTCTGCCTTCCATCCAGAAATATACCGTCTTACACTGCTCAAGACCGTCTCTTGAATAATGCAAGCTCATTAATTAGTTCGCCACTTTGTCAAAAGATAGTGGACATGTACCAGCCTTTGTAATCAGAGCAGAGTCCCCAAGCACTTTAGACAAACTCACTGGTAAAGATAAAACATTAAAATAAGTTTATGGACTACAGAAAGATAGATGTTAAGTGATTGTAAGTGGTAGGCAAAAAAGTTCAGAGAGAGTTACCTAAGAAATAAAAGTAAACACGCATTCTAAATCCTAAACTTTATCAGACTCAGTAAGATTTGAATCAAACAGCTTTTCTCACCCCACTGGATGTTGCAGGCAGGTTACAGTTCTTAATACGCAGGCTGAATTTCCTTCTCCGCCTGGGACCAGTCTCCCCTGCTCAAAGTCTATGTCTTCCCAACATTCCTGTTGCCTTCAGAATAGGTTGGGGAGGACAGAGGTGGTCGCATGATGCTACTCTCCCTTATTCTATACTCACAATTCATGTCCCTGGAAAAATACTGGCCCAGACATGTCCTGGTGGGCCTTGCTGAGTCACAGAGTTGAGCAATCCCCATTCTGTGGTGCTTGTGCAAATGTCTCTTTCTGAATTGTAAATCTTTTGTTTACAGTTCCCCTGCCGGTCAATGGCTGGTGATAGTTGTTTAATGCCCACCAGGGTGTGGGTCACCTACTTGTTGCCACTGGAGAGCTAGCTGTGGGCAGCTCCCAGGCTCACAACGTATTTCAATAACAACCCATATAGCAAAATCTCATAAGTTCATACACAATAACAATATACATGTCTTGACAGAACAATGAATTTCAGCAGATTATAACCTTTCATAGGATACCTTACAAGGCGTGCTTTGTATGACGTATCACAACAATATACAAATGATGAATATGGGGGTTACAGGGTGCTACTTTGAGGTACAGGGCATCACAATCAGTTATTATTAGTAGTATTGCAGTAGTGCTTTGAAGGAGAGTTTACTTATCTTGTACAGGAACTGGAGTTCTCTGAGATGTTTTGTCCCCATAGATGCTCCATGTCAGGAGGTGCGTGTGCCAGGCACTCTTGATTAAAGCTTTTGTCAGCCATGTCTGCAGGTCCACATATGCACCCTACACGTCCCTGTGCTCTGGTATGAGGGCATTTGAGGCAGACATGGTGGCAAAATGGGGACAGACAGAAGCATGGAATTAAGTGGCAGGCTGCAACTTTTATTAAACTGCTGGAATGGAGCCAAAAGAGGCTCCACATTGTCCTCACTCCAGGTTATATCCTGGAAGCTGAGGAATACTGGCCAATCAGCACCCCTCTTTCCCCCCCATCTCCCACCCCCAGCTGGACAATGAGTGCTAGAGACTCCTGGGGGGAGGAGCTACCTGGTGTGCCTCAGCAAGTGTCTCCCTCCCTCACTGTTGTGACTGTCCCCCTTTACTGTTGGCCCCATCAAGTTCCCCCACCCACTGAGACTGGTGGGTGGCATACAGGCAGGGGCAGACCTGCAGCCACTCCAGTTGCTGCTCAGTCAGGAAGTCCAAACAGAAGGACTCCAAAGCAGAGGGGAAGGACTGAGGGTAGTGGATTACTCTGAGGCAAAACATCTCAAAGAACTCCAGTTACTGCCTAAGGTAAGCGAACTTTCCTTCTGCTTTGGGTTGTTCTCCCTATGGGTGCGCCACATCAGGAGAGTCCCAAGCAGTACCTTGTATACAGAGGAGGGTTTTGAGGAGGCGGATTTAGCATGGACTGTAGAACAGTCTCACCTCTAGAACAGCTCTAGAAGCACACACAATAGCATAGTTTTGGGAAAACATGTGTACCGAATACCAGATGGCAGCCTTGCAAATGTCCAAAGATTAAATATGTTCTTCAGTAAATCCACAGAGGTAGACTGGGCCCTGGTGGAAAGTGCAATCACCCTAGCTGGGAGCTGTGCTGCTGAGGCTGTGTAGCATGTCAGGATGCATCCCAAAACCTATTTTTACAGGTTTTGGGTGGAAATCGGGTGCCCTTTCATTCTTTCCATGATGGAAGTAAAAAGTGTTGGAGAACCCCTGAAGGGCTTAGTCCTACTGAAGTAAAAGGTAAAAGGTCATCTTACATCCAGTGTGTGGAAACGAGCATCCTCTCTCAAGGAATGAGGCTTGGGGTAAAACACTGGTAGATGAATGTCCTGATTAATGTGAAAATCTGATTAAACTGTAGGTAGGAAGTAAGGAGGGGGATGTAATGGTGAGAGAACACCATGTATGGTGGGGTCAGCCATAAGGGCTCCTACTTCTCCTACTCTTTTGGCTGAGGTGATGGCTATGAGGAACAACGTCTTACAGGTCAAACAAAGAAGGGAACATCTTCCCATGGGTTCAAATGAAGGTTTTCTCATGGCATTTAGGACTAAATTGAGGTCCCATGGTGGAGCAAGTTCTTTGATGGGAGGAAAAAGGTTAAGCAGACCTTTAATGAATCTCACAGGATTTGGGTGAGCAAAGACTGAAAACCCCTTGATAGGGTAATAGCAGCCAGATGAACCTTAACTGAGCTCAGTGATAAACCTATGGTTTTTACAGTTAGCAGATAATCGATAATGTGCATGAGGAGACACTTGAGAGGAGGTATGAATTGTTGGGCCCACCATGCTTGGAGATGCTTCCACTTCTGCAGGTCCTTTTGCCTTGGGCTGTAAAGTCCTGGAAATGAGCATCCCACGACAGCAGGGAGGCATTTGTGGTGATGATCTTTGTGGGGCTAGGACCTGAGAATGGAAATGCCACCTTTAGAAGATCTTTCCACCAGTTGAGGGAGTCAAGGACCCTCTGAAATATCGACACCCACTTGGACAGGTTGTGCTTGTTGGGTAAGTAGGCAGACCTAAGCCAGGCTTGGAGGCATCGGAATTGGAGTCTTGCCTGGGGTGATATGAACGTACAGGCTACCATGTGGCCCAGGAGTTGAAGTCAAGCCCTCGCTGTGGTTTGTGAGCTCTGCTGTAGCATGGGAAAGAGGCTGGACACTATAGCAAACCTGTCTGGGGGAAAGTATGCTTTGGCGGTGGTGGAGTCTTAAGTGCCTCTGATTAAATCTATTCGCTGCATAGATTTGAGTGTAGACTTTTCCACATTGAGATGAAGACCAAAGGAGTGGAAGAGGTATAGGACCTTGTTGGTTGCTGACTGCATGTTGAGGAAAGAGCAACCCTTGAGGAGCCAGTCATCCAGGTAGGAGATGATGATTATTCCCACCTGACAAAGACGGGCTGAGAGAGCCAAAAGGAGCTTTGTATAGACCCTCGGGGGAGGCAAAAGGCCAAAGGATAGGACACAGTATTGGTAGTGGTGTTTGCCCATGACAAACTGTAGGAAGCATCTGTGACAAGGGTGCATAGCTATATGAAAGTATGTATCCTGGAGGTGAAGGATGACAAACAAGTTCCCTGGAGGCAAAGATGGAAAGTAGCTGCCAGGTTACTATTCTGAACTGCTGAAAGAAGACTAAATTGTTCAAAGGCCTGGGGTCCAGAACTGGTCTTCGCTCTCCTCTTTTCTTGGGAACCAGGAAGTACGAGGAGTAGAATCCTTTTCACACAAAGTCCAATGGAATGGGTTTCATTGCCCCTAGGAGTAGGAGACATTGTACCTCCTGTTTTAAGAAAACCTTGTGAGAAGGGTCCCTGAAAAGGGACACAGAGGGAGGTTGGAAGGGAGGGATGTAGCTGAATTGGATGGAATAGCTTCCTTCTAGGACCTATCCATCTGAGAAGATGACCTCCCAGAAAGGTAGGAAAAGGGAGAGATGGTCTTCATAGAGATGATGGAGGGTGGGTTGGTGCAGTGTATGATCCAGAGAGATGAGTGATTCGTGACCCTTGGATCAAAAAGGACACTGAGAAGAAGTAGCCAACTCCAGTGTCAATGTGGAAGTTGGCCCCTTCCTAAGAAATCTGGGCCTCTGTCTGGAAGGTTTGGTCAGTCTCTTGGTTTGTTAGTGTACTGGGTGAGACCACTAAGCTGTCTGTGATTTGCTGTATTTTCTTGTGGCAAGTGTGCACATGCTCAGGGAATACAAAGTCACCATGGAGTCTTTGAGGGAGCGGAGGGATCCATCCGTGGCTTCACTGAAGAACTTAGGCTCTTAGAAGGGAAGGTCATCCACAGTGTTTTGTACTTCCTGGGGAAGGCCAGAGGATTGCAGCCATGATGGTCATTGCATGACTATACCTGTAGTCACTGAGCACAAAGCTGTGTCAGCCACGTTAAGTGAAGCCTCAAAGGAAGCCTTAGCAATTATCTGGCCTTCTCTGATGAGAGCCTGAAATTGCTTCATCTGGTCTTGCAGCAAATGTTCAATAAAATGAGAAAATTTGGAGTAATTTGTGAAGGCCTGATAGGTGGCAA
Organism: Natator depressus; assembly: GCF_965152275.1. Classification (NCBI taxonomy): domain Eukaryota; kingdom Metazoa; phylum Chordata; order Testudines; family Cheloniidae; genus Natator; species Natator depressus. The sequence goes on along the minus strand of NC_134235.1, from coordinate 98,354,781 downwards.
TTCTGAATTGTAGAGTGGCCAAGGAATAGTTTTTGTGGCTGAGAAGGTCCAGGCATTTGAGTTCCTTGTTGGAAGATATTGATCTAAATCACTATGTCTGCTTCTTTTATTCACAGTTCCAATGAGCAAAAAGGTAGCATGGGAGAAAAGATACTCTACACATCCTTGATAGAAATACAGTACTTTTTATCAGCTTGCTTACAAGCAGGAGGTATGGTCACTGGTGTTTGCCAATGATGATAGGGGCCAGTGATGATAAAGCATCATTGATGGGCAAAGGCAATCTTGTCCTGGAAGAAGTACATAAGACAACTAGCAGGGAATGCTAAGGTTCTTGTATCTCCTCCAGTAGGATCTGCAAGGTTTCTGAGATCATTTCCATGAGATCCTAAAAGGCCTTGAAGTAATCTGGTGAGGAGGAGAATTTGTGATAAGGGGATGTCTCCTTTTTTTTGCCTGGCTTCTGCTCCTCTGGAAGTTCTTCCTGAGGGCAAGGATCCAAAGGGTCAAGTAACTGTTGTTCCTGGCAGGATCTGTTGTACGAGGGCACCCTGTGGAAATGTTCATCGTAGGGGGAACCAAGGGTTCAAAAAAATTGCACTAGGGTGGGGCAAAAGGAAAGGGAGCAGCACCACAGGGGTGTCCTTGCCAGGGCTGACAGGTCAGTCATCTGCTGGGGGTTTGTCCTTGGGATGCACCTCAAGGAAGGGAGGCTAGAAGGGAAAGATGTGGAGTCCTGTACAAATACATCTGAGGCTGAGAAAATGTCCTCAGTCTTGTCCAGAGGAGAAGCAACAGGTGTTGGTACTGGGAGTCGTGTCAGTATTGGAGGTCAGGGAGGGACTGGCGATTGCATTGGTATTGGTGGCCGAGACTCCGTGATAGTGCCGGAGTAGCTTGGCTCCAGGGGGGCATGTCAGTATCACCAGGAAATCCCTCTCTGTATGCCCCAGCAGAGGGACTTCCAAGATTTGGAGGTCCTAGAGACAGGAACCTGGATGGTACCTAAGGGTACTCCATGCCCTCTTTAGCATGGTCTGAGAAGGATAGTACCGAGGACAATGATTTTGAGACCTTGCTCTTAGAGGAGTCCTTGGTTCCAATTCCAGTACCGATATCAGTGCCGCGCAAGGTAGCGTGTTGGGAAGCTTCTTGGTATGCAGCATGCTGGAGGTCTTTTTAGGCAGTACCAGGATCTTGGTACCAGAGGAGGTACAAGCCTCAGTAGTACCTGTCCAGGCATACAGAATCTCCTTGCACCGTGGTCGAGAGGATGACTTTCTCCTTTTCTTGGTCTCTCTGTCCAGGGACTGGGGTCTCTTCTTTTTAGCTGGTCTCAAAGGCTCTCTGCTTACAACAGGTGAGGCAGGTGCAGTCACGGGAGCTGATGGATGGTGGGACAGAAGGGTGACTCAGACCCCATGGCTCTCAGGAATGCTTTAAAAGAAGCAGTTTTAATCTATCCTCCCTCAGCTTTCTGGATCTGATCTTTCTGGATCTTTAGAACTGGAGAAAACCTTGGACTTGGAATAGAGATGAGACTCTCCAAGGCAGCGGTGGCAGCTGGAATGCCCGTTGCTGAGGAGGAAGGATTTGTGGCAGGTCTGGAAGGATTTGAAGTCTAGGATCTTAAGCATAATCTGTGAGGAAAGGCTGCAGATGGAGAGGGCGCCAAGTGGAACATAGGCCTAGACCAGGCAAAAATGAGACATTTTCAGTTGCTTATAACTTTGTCAAACTTCAATTGTTTAGGCTGAAATTTTCATGACAGATATCTGCCCCAGATTGATTTTTTAGAAGCTTTCAGCTAAAACAGTTCAGCTATTTCCAAAAACAAAATTATGAGAAAACAATCCTGGTGATATTTCTTTTGAGCAGCATCCCATGCTTTGGAGCAAGGACTTCAAATTTGATAGAGGGGTGGCCTTTGTGTGAGGAATGTGCCCTTTGCCATCCCCATAAAAATCTGGTTGTATTTAGCCAAGCTACAACCCTTTGAAAAATTGCCCTTCTCACATGCTCAGTAGCAACTTGATAAATTCTTCAAATATTCCATCTTTACTGAACAAGCCCTTTCCCCTCACAGCTCCTACATGCTAACAGCACTGTGCGCATGCCATCCCCAGGGAGACAGGTGGGAAGCCAGACTTTCCCTGTAATGGCTGCTCCTGGCTGCTGGGGCCACTGTGGTGGCAGGCAGCAGAACTGAGAGCAGGGAGTCTGTCTGTTCTGTCAGTGCCCAGGCAGAGCAGAGGATGAAGCTGCCTGACTGGAATACAGAGGAGACAAGAGCTGGACCGGGGTAGGGTGAGGAGAGTAGATTGGGACAAGGAGCTTCAGGCGGGGAGAATAGGATTGGGAGCTGGTCGGCGGACGGGGGAGGAGGAACTGGGAGTCAGACTGGCTGAGTAAGGAGACTAGGACTGGGAGCCATTGGGCAGGGGGATTGGGAGAGACAGATTGGACAAGAAGCTGTGGACAAGAAATGGGGAGACTGGGACAAGGAACTTGTGGGACAGAGACTGATATTCTATTAGGAGCTTGGAGTGGAGATGGGAGATTTGTGGAAGGGGTGGAATGGGGGTGGGGCAAGGGCGGTGCAGGGGCAGGAAGAGGTGGGGCAGGAGGGGGAATCAAGCACCTACCGGGCAGAGGTGAAATTGGCGTCTATGTCTGTTAAAGCCACAGGCCAAGTGTTCCATCCCTCCCCAGAGCTGGTCTACACAGAGGATGACAACCTATTACTGCTAACAGTTACTCTGTTAACTTGAGTGGCAGAAGTCTGTGAGGTTGATCTAAAAGTTCCAACCCTGCTCATGAACCTTGTGCATGTTGATATGATGACTCATGGTGGAATTCCTGTTTTTTCAGTTTGTTTTTTAACGACGTATGACCCCTACCTCATTTGATGCGGAAGTTGGAAGGTGTGTAGAGAACGAGGCAGGGGACTGCAGGAAGAGAAAGGAGGGTCTTAAGCAGTTGAATGCTTTGCTGGAGAATTAGATTCTATTCCTGTCTCTGCCACAGTGTTCCTATGTGCTTCTAGCCAAGTCACTTAAACCAAATTTTTCACAGGGGGTCGCTAATTGTGTGTGCCTCATTTTCCCACTGTCCATTCTGAGACCATAGCATGTGATAGGCAGAAGTGCTGAGCACTCCCAGCTGCAACTGACACCAGTGCTTGAATATATAAAGTGCTAAATAATGCTATATAAATCAGGTCCTTGGTGTCTCAACTTGGGCAGCCAAAGTTAGTGTGTGCCTTTGACCTTAATCTCACTATGCCTCAGTTCCACATCTGTAAAATGAGGATAATATCACCACTTCATCTCACAGGGGGGTTGTAAATATACATTCATTTGTGAAGCACTCAGATACTATAATGATGAACATCATATAGAAAAGCCCAGGAGGAAATTATTTTGTCTTAACAGTAGGGTTTGAAGAGTGCGTAATAAATAAGGAATGGGGCCACACACTGAACAATGAGGAGAAAACAAAACATGGAATAGCTGTCTCTTTAGTCGGCACTGTCTCTTTGAGCGCTGAATGAGGAAGATCCTATGGAAAAATAGTATGTGATCAGGTAATTAAAGACCGTCTCATAATGCATACGCCCAAGGGCGCCAAATTAAGGTTTCCACAGGTATCCTCAATTCTGGCCTGTCCTAACATTTGAGTACTTGACTTTGCAACGTTAATATTCTTTTGACATAACTTTATATATATAGGGCAGGGCAGGGCGGGGGACGGGACTCCCAGGGACATGGGAAAGTCTCACACCAATAGCAGCATTAGATTTGGAGCAGATTTAGGTGGCATGAGAGGAAGGACTGAATACTGTGCCTTGTTAACAGGGAGTAGCAATGACTACTGCTGCATACACTCACTGAAGCATTCTACAAGTGAGGCTAAGCACCTCTGGTCCCCCACCATGGGCGGACCTTAAGAATTAGTGAAGCACTTTGGGATTCTGTTGGAAGAAAGGTGCTGTAGAAATATGAGTTTGGTTTTCTGTTTCCCTTCCTGGACTTTAAGCTCGTGTAAGGAGCTTTGGGGGAATGTGTGAATTTTCATTTTTAAATCTTGTTCCCTAGGAAGTTACTCTCAGAGTTATCCAGCCCTGTTACTGATAAGTAACCAGTCTCCACCCAGATATAGGAGGACTATTGCATATGAGGGGAAATAGTTTTTTCCCTCCTGCTTCAAATGGTCTTGCACTAGGGCTAATAGTAAAGTCAGTATCCTATGTACTCTGGCAATTCCCCTTCCCCATGATTCCTGCATCACAATTATGTGCTAAATCTTGCAACACATTAAAATTTCTGCAGCAGCTTCAAGTATATTCAAAAATAGAGCTTTTTATTGAATTAAATATGAAATGAATAATACAGCTAGTACAGTATCGCTTGTGTTATTCATTTTGATATAAAATTTAATACAAATCTCCATTTTGGAATATTTTCTATCTGTTTACAAATTTTCTCTTGAAAGTGAATACACCTCCTTGGAGAAGTTGTCAGGCGAAAGCTGGATATTTTAACAACTTATTCGGGGGGCATTTGGCACCTGAGAAGATGTAGGAGTGATTTGGGGTTTGGCTCCAAGGTAGCATCTTAAGCGTTTAGCACTGAGAAGAGGATACATCTTCTTTTTTTCCCATGTGTGCAGGAGTGAAAATGATTTAATTTTGGGAGGGTGGGGGACAGTTGAGACCAGCCATCCTACTACCCACTCTGCCCCAGTATCTGCCACTGCATCCAGCAATGATGGATAAGCACATTAGCTGCTGTTTCCGCTAAGATGAGCATCAATAAAGTAATTAAGAATGTTGACACTGATGTTACCATAATTAGGTTTCAGAGTTAACACGATAGGGAGATGAGTGGAGAAAGTTCATGCCTCCTTTAGCGCTACCGTTTTGGACATTTGCTAATTCAAACAGAGGGTACTGCATTAATTATAGGAACAGATTCTCTCCTGTGCGTATTGGTCAGAAGATGGGGCGGAAGGGAGGGAGGTATTAGGAAGCCAGTTACACAAGTCCCTGATTCTCATATTTCCCCAGCCATAACAGAAATGAGGGCAGCGTAGGGGAAGGTCTAAGTTACACCAGCTCATTATGATCCATACGGGACTGTGCTCCACCCTGCTCCTCAGTCTGGTGGGAGGGGTTGGTGTATGAGCCCACTCAGCTGGCTTTACATCAGCTTAGAGTTCTTTGGCACTGCTCAAGTAGCACAAAGGGGCTGGAATGGAGGGCACAAATCTTCACAACCGCAGTGTCTGGAAGCAATTGTTTTATAGATGAAAACTGCTGGTGAGGAACCACATCTGTGGCATAGGGGAGGTGCATTCTACAGCCAATTCCATACCACAAGGAGTAGTCCAGTAAATCCTTCAATGCATTAGTATTTCACCCTTGGAGTCAAATTCTATTGGGCTACCAGTGAAAATTAGTTTTATTATCTGATCTCATTAACTCCAACAGGCCTATTGCCTAGGTAAGGACTGCAGGAGTGGGCTCCTACTGTTGAGTAGTGGGCATTTGTCCACATCATAAATCCAGCATGGTCTGGGTCACAGTCCACCATGTGTGACAGGGTCAGGCCAGATGGCTATAGGAGAGTAATAGAAGGCAGATATATTAGCCCCAGGTTAAGTAGGTCCCTTTGCCCTGGGTAAGGTGACAGGGAAGGCTCCAGAACAATCAGGAACCTTTCTGGAGACAATTAAGACAGGCTGATTAGAACACCTGCAGCCAATCAAGAAGCTGTAGAATCTATTAAGGCAGACTAATCAGGGCACCTGGGTTTAAAAAGGACCTCACTTCAGTTTGTGGTGTGCGTGTGAGGGGCTGGGAGCAAGAGCACTAGGAGCTGAGAGTGAGAATGCAGACTGTTGGAGGACTGAGGAGTACAAGCATTATCAGACACCAGGAAGAAGGTCCTATGGTGAGAATAAAGAAGGTGTTGGGAGGAGGCCATGGGGAAGTAGCGCAGGGAGTTGTAGCTGTCACACAGCTGTTCCAGGAGGCACTCTAGACAGCTGCATTCCACAGGGCCCTGGGCTGGAACCCGGAGTAGAGGGCGGGCCCAGGTTCCCCCCAAATCCTCCCAACTCCTGGTCAGACACAGGAGGAGTTGACCTGGATTGTGGGTTCAGAAAAACAACAAGCTGAGGGCTGCTCTGAAGCTCCAAGGTGAGCAAATCGCCAATAAACGCAAGACCCACCAAGGTAGAGGAGGAACTTTGTCACACATGACACACAGTTTCTAAAGCAGAGTGATCCGCAAGTAGAATCACTGGCTGTGTAGCAGGTCAGGAATGAGAAGCATTGGCAGAACTATGCAGGAGAGCTCCTGTCAGCAATCCCTCTGACTCTGACCAACATAATCAGTCCCTCACCTCCAGGAGCACTAAACTCAGCCACCATATTAAAGAGGCAATAAAAAAATTGGTTAGGGGAGCAGGGGGAATGGCTCTTTACAGAGCATTATGCCGCTTCTAGATGGTGAAATGCACAGATCTGGTCTAGTACAGCTCCCAGGTCAAACCACATTTCTAAGAGGCACCCCCCTTTCATTGTGATAAAAACACGCCTGGCATTTCTCCAGGTGTTTCCACTTGCTCTGGAAATGTCAGATGCTCCCTCTGTTCCTACATTTTACTGCCTTGGCCTGTGTATGAGTCCAAGGGAGGCATCTGCGCAGCACGACCCGAGGGCATGTTCAAGATAGGGGTGTCCCTCACAGGCAAGTTAAGATATCCAGATGAACAGAGCAGTAAAGCAGAGGAATTATCCTGTTTCAGATCACAGGCACATCTGATCAATGCTGTACACAGGATAAGTGGAGGGGGAAAAAAGCAATGCAGAGGAGTTGATGCTCAGATGTCCCTAGCTAGGGAAAATCCTCCTGGAGCTGGGCATCTGGATTTCACAGCTACTGAAACACCAGCAGCCGCCACCATATGCTGAACAGAAAACATGAGCTTGTTCCACACCTCCAGTGACAGAAGAATGCAGTGGCAGATTGGAGAGGATCAGCAGGATTCGGGGGAAATTCCTAACACACTCTCAGCATGAAGAATCCTCTTGCAAAAACCTAGGGACCATCTGCAACGAGAACAGGCCCTTCCCCCCCCCCACATGCTGCCGGCACTCTCCCGCCTGCATGAGGAGAGAGGTTATGGGCGAGCAGTCTTTTTCTGCATTGTGATTTTGATCTCTTGGGCCCCGTTCATGATGAAAGATCATCTGCAGCTTTCCATATCCAGGATGCTTACAAGGTCGTCATACTAGCCCCATTTTACCCCATGCTGTTCCAAGCAAGTAGTGCGCAATTGAATGCATTTGCAAAATTGCTTTATTTGTGCAAAGTGAGGGGGAGGGAAAGAAAGCCTGGTTTTGTGTCTGCACTCCTGTGTGTGCATTAAGGGAATTGTGCACCCGCGACACCGAGATTGCATGAGAGGTTCCATGGAAAGTAAGTGTAGGCAATTAGTAGGGAGACCACATGATGATAAATTCCCACTCTATACTCTTCTTTGACAATATCACCATCTCTCTAGAAGCCAGCTTCACCAAGTGGCTGTACTCCTGCCTTTTAAGTGCACTCTGCTTGTGTTTTTCCATGCTTTCTAAGATATTTTCCCTCCCTTTTTGAATAGGGGTTAATTGCAGCTGGGAGGAACACTTATTTTTTTAAAAGCCAATTTTGCCTACAATTCCAAGGGGTTGAGAAATCTGCAGAAAGTAATTCAAGGTTGTATGAATACAAGACGGAAAAAGACAAAATAGCTTTCAAAATTTGTGCTGTTCTAAACAAAACGACAACAGCAACAATTTTCAAAAGAAAAAGGCAGGTAGCACCTTATAGCAAGATCGAGGTAGACTCTACTGCACAGTCACAGATAAACCAGGGCCAAGATTTTCAAAAATGAGTGCTTAAAGTTAGGCTCCTAATTCTATATTTAGCCACCTAAATCAATAGTCAAAAGATTTTCAAAAGTGCTGAGCGCCAAACAGATATCAATGGGAGCGACTGACCACCCCATGCTTTTGAAAACCAGGCCACAAATTACCTAAATATTGCCATAGGTGCCTAAATACAGTTTTAGGAGCCTAACTTTAGCCACCAATTTTTGAAAATCTTGGCCTTTGGCCAGACAGCACTGTGATGGATGTCCAAATACCACAGTGATAGGCACAATATAAATACCTTCTGCACACCTCTCCCCCGTAGGATGTGAATCACTTAGAGAAATATCTAGAGAGGTAGATCAGATAGAAAAAGAGGGAAACAGGGACAGATTAGATAGATCATCTCCAGGCTACATTTCACTGTATAGGAAAATTCTCTGTGCACTTTTTTTTTCCTTGGCAAGTGTTTTGATTTGGCCAAAAGCAAAAACTGGACCCAAAGTGTTGGCCTTATAAATTAGACTGTCAGGTCTTTCTACCTTTGCCAGGCACACTTGTGTGTGATGGGAACTGGCGGTAGCCATAGCCACAGCCACAGCTTTATTACCAATATAAACAAATCAGGGTAACAGTAAATATTCAAGGTCTGGTAGTGCACTAGCTGAGCAGGGACTAGCGAGCCCCAATGAACCTCATACAGAACCCTATGACTCAAACACGGCCACCAAACCAGTCCTGCAAAAGAGATGCAAGACTGGATATTCTGAGGCAGGTCATTGTTTCCCCATGAAAAACTACCTTTTTTTCATGTTATTAGACCAGGGATGTGTAATGTACTGGATTTTGTGGCCCTCTACCACAACCCTTTTGCAGGCCGGGGGAGTGACATCTAAGGGGTGTTGCTCCTGGGGTGAGTGTGTGGAGGGGGTTGGGTCCTGGCCCCAGAGGGTGGGAGGCCTCAGGGGAAGGTCTTGGAGTGCAAGCCCGCCCCACACTCACCCCACAGTCACTGTTCCTGTCCCAAAGGGCTGGGCCTGGCTCCCTGCTCCAGCCCATTGGCTCTCATCTCCGTGGCATGTGAGGCAAGCATCCACATGAAGGCGGGTCCCTCCCCCCATGATGCCCCAACCCCTTGTGATGAATCTCCTGCCCTGAGCTGTGCCGGGTCAAATAAAATGATCTGGCAGAATGGATGCAGTCCCCAGGCTGCCAGTTGCCCATCCTTGCATTAGACACTCCTGTAGGCAAGCCGCAGTCTATGTTCCGTGGTTCAGCCTCTATTTGTGTTCAGTCTTGTGAGAGCTACAACAGCTTTCTTCTTGTTTCCCTTAACTCCTATCCTTATGCTCAAATTATGAAAGTTTTAAGAGCCTTCTTTGTCCTAGGTTTCACCTCAGACATTTCCAACAACGTTTCCAACAATGTCAGATTTGATGCTTGTGATGGGGTGAAACTCCATCATGGGCTAGCAAGGGCTTAAGACCCAGTTAATCACACTGATGTCACCTGGACAATAATTAGGCTGTTACCTGTCAGCCAGAGAAGGCAGGACTAAAGAAGGATCAGGTGATAGCCTATTTATAAGACCCAGGTGTTGACTGAACTGAGAGCGTTCCATCAAGAGCGGCAAGTTCTTGTGAAGGATCCAAGTGCCAAGGCTGTTGCAGGCTAGAGGTCGCATGAAGACAGACCAGGCGAGACAGTGCTTGATATCAGAGCTGGGACAGTGGAGTCCCAGGAAGAGGCGAGCACAGGGCCTAGGAGATAGGTTGATTCTTTGGGGCTTTGGACATCACTTGGACATTTTATTACCCTGGAAGGGGTCTTGAACTAGATGCTTCTCAGCTGGTGAGCTGAGTCATGTGCCGAGGCAGATGGCTTACAGGGCATGCTAGAGTGGGAGAACCCCTGTAAAGCTGTGTCTGGAGATGAAGGGCATCCTGATAGTTAGGGTGCACCATAGCTATGTGGAAGGTTTTTTTGGTTTGCTTTTTGTTTGTTAAATCAACACCTATAATTATTGCCCGAACGAGAAAAGTCTTGTGAGCCCCAGAGCATATGACAGACACTGCTTTGTGAAAATGAAACCAACCAGGACAGCCCAGACACTCAAACTCAAGGGAATGCACCTGGAGAAGTGTAAATGATGATTTGACATCACTTCCAGCCATCAGTGCTTCCCCCTGCATATCCTGAGCAGTCCAACCACAGGACTGAATGAACAATCTTCAGTCAGCCAGGTTATTAGTGGGAATTCTCTGAATTCAGAAAGAGGCTGAACTAATTGAAATTCTCCAGAGGCTTTTCATTTTTGGTATCTGTCCTAAGGTGAGATACAGAGGTCAGGCATTGGCAATGTGTAGGTAAGGACTGCCACACAGCCAGCATGCACCTTGCTTAATTTTAGCATTCATTGCTTAATGCATATCTTGGCTTGATTTCTAACTGGTGCCCATGAAATGTGACTTTGGGTCTTGATAGGGGTCTGGAAGCTCAGAATTCTTCCCATAAAATATTTCTGGCATTCTGGTTAGGATAATCCAAGAGTGACAATTCCAGCCCTGGAGACTAATCAAGAGAGAAATCCTTCTTCTTAGAACCATGTTGCCTTTGTCTTCCCGCCATACTATATGGGGCAGTCTAACAAGCCACAGCTAGAACTAGCTATGAACTAGCTCCTCTGCCTCTCCTGTAAGCTTTAGCACTTGCATTTATAATAGTTGGAAGCCTTATGCTGCTCTTTGCACTTAAATCCAAACCTGCAGGTTCTTACTCAGTCCTGACTTCTAATGAAATTTCCAGATGGGTTGCACTCCGGAACCCCTTTGAAAAGTCTGTTACACCAACTTGCCTAGTGTAAAGTTGTCCTACACTGACAGGGAACTGATAAACCATAGGCCATTTGTTGGTGCTGGACTGGCCAAAATGGACTAATCTATTCTGGGCACATCTTTTTAATTATCTCCCTCCAAGTTAATTGTGGATTTTCTATTGCCTTGAACTAGAAATTTTTGTCATGCCACAAACAAGAATTCCCCCTAGCAGATCATGTCCATACTGTATGTTGTGATCCTTCAGTGTTTGGGTTGGCTCCCTATGGTGGTTCCCAAACTACCCTGACATTCTCCCAGTAGCACAATTTTCCTGTTCACTCTACATCCTGAACACTTTGCAGGAACTCTTCTCACCTTATGGGATCATCTAATGGATTCAAGTATCATGTGCATGACCCTGTGACCTCCGAGTACTCACCTGGTTCCTGGATGCATACCACTGCCCTTGTTTTCTGACAACTCTGTTCCCAGTTGCTTACATTCTAGGAGGCTCCTTTTTGAAGCTCTGGCTAAGAATCAAAAGATTGTTCCTCCTAATCCTCAGTTTCTTCATATTTCACTCTTGCACTGTCCGGTCACAGGCCCCTGGGTGGCCACTTGCTGGGAAGGAAAGATAAAGGGTTACTCACCTGACTGGGTGTCATGTTCTCCAAGAAGCTCTCCTGATGACTCTCACTCTCATGCTTCTGGCTCTTGTGCAGGAGCCTCCCCAAGCTCCCCAAACTATAGGTCTCCCCAAACTACAGGTAGTGAATGATGTGATGCAGTTCAACTGAACAATCATCAATTTTTCTGTTTCCCAGGTCTATTTAAATCACCTGCAGAAAGGAAACACTGGGAGCAGAATACAAGTTCAGTGTACTATGGCTGGAGCTTCCCAAATCTGGACCAACACATGGTGACACTACAGCAAAAGAGCTGCTGCAGGTCAGCAACCACAGCAAGTAGTAATGGGCTGCAAAAGTGTGGTGGAAAAGGCATCTTCTCTTCCCAGTGCTTTCTGTCAGCTTGCTCTCCTAGCCAATCGTAAGTCCCCACAATCCTTGGTGGCTCAGTTAATTGTAACCCTCAGGCAGGGAGCTGCATTACAACTGGCCATTTGGAATACCCCCAGTAAATGCGTTCCTCCCAGAGGATAGGAATATATTTCAGATATGGTATAGGGCATTATGACGTTGCAGAACATAATCATAGCTTCTTTGTTCAATTTGTCTTGAATTGTGTCACTAGCCAATGTATAACAGTTCAGTTATGTGACAGACTCCGTTTCATGTGTATGTCCCTACATCTGTCCCCCAAATGCCAGTCTGCCAATTTAAGAAGTATTCAAATATAAACATGATTAGATGCTAAACTGGCACAAACAGACTGGTAAATGGCTGGTCCAATTGGCTATAATGTTTATCCTGGATACAAATGATCTTCTGTTGACTGTGAAAATCCTGTTAAAATTATGTAATTTTGAAAGAATTTGTTAAAAGGTATCTAACATGCAGTCATAGAATAAATTAGTTATTCTCGGGCTAAGAGCTTTATGATGGATTTATTTAATTCTTGTGAAAAAAAAAAAAGCTGTCCCCGTTTCAGATCTATGAGCTAAATCCTGTGGATTTACACCAGGGACATATTTGGCCTCATATGACCATTCTTTAACAGTCTTACCTAGGAGATGAATACACATATATCTGCATATATTCTTAGAGAGAATATCTTCTACATACATTAGAATAGATATCTTTTAATATTCTTTCAATTTCAATTGCACCCTTGAAAGTTTTAGCATTATTTATTTCAAATAAGTTTATATGCGTGTGATTGATTGAAATCTTGAGCTGCAATTAACAAAATTGCAGCGGGAACCATTAAAGGGATAGCCTCATTGTCTCCCCTTTCTATGAAAATGTCAGGTTTCAATGTCACCGTAAAATAACCCAATCACATGCTTGTACACCACATGCACCGATGGAAGTAAGACTAAAACCGTCTGGTGTACTAATTACAAATGACTAAAAATAATGACACACACATAGCAAGGAAATGAGTGGACCCGGTCCTTATTACTAAACTGCCACAGTGTATATACACTGTAATACAGGTTATTGTGAAGCAGCCTATTTAGTAAATATACAAACATTCATCCCCACTTGTAGATCAGCCTGAGTCCCTCCCCCATCTCTCTCTGTCTCTATGCCCTTTCTTTCTCTCCAATTATAAAGCAGTGCCAGGTTTTCTCATCAGCCATCTCCATGTCTCCAAATGGCTTTTCAGTGTCAGGCCTATCAGGAAATTAACTCATCATGCAGTGACAGCTGCTAATTTTTTCCCCTTACATGTCAGATGGATCGCCTGCTGAAGCTAATAATGAATCACCAATCCCTGATTAGAAGGTGCTTCCGAAACGTATAACTGCCATCTGAGCTAACTTTTTTCTTCATATAAAATGATATCACCCTAGAGGAGTAGAAAACGAATTGTATTCTTCAACAAGATGGAACAGGGTAGGCTGTTTAAGTGAACCGTGTGCTATCTTAAATTATGGGCTAATATTGCACAGTAAAATAAGTGAAAACTCACAGCTCTTTTTTATTTTGCCAAATGGACGACTCTTTTCTGTTACTTAATCCTCTCAGCAGAACTAACTTGGTTTCAAATTTCAGGACTGGCTTTTCTCCTCATCCCTCTCTGCTCTTTATTCTATTTACTGCATTTATGCTCAGGAAATCTACAGAGCTGGAAATGCTGGATTCTCTCTCACATCCCAAAGCTGATTATTGGGGCACAAGTTTGCACCAACAGCACAAGTTTGCCTTGTGCTATTCTGCCAGTGGCTTGAATCCCCTCTAAGCCCCACGCTTTCCTGAAGGGGGGCATCCTTCTGGTTCAGTCCTGGCCCAGCCTCAGGCAAAAAACTTCATTGTGCAGCATTTCCTACAGTGATTATACAATCTGAACCCACTGTCCACAAAGATCACAAATATATTTCTTTCAGGACCTCACAGTGAACATTTGTGGTATTATGGCAGCATTTATAAATGACAGCAGTGCTTGCAGCATTATGCACAATTCATATGTGCGTATCGCACATCAGCTCTTGGCTCTGGCTTGTCTACCTTCCATGGCGAGGTGCAGCTGGTAGTCAGGCAGAATGGGATGTAGCTGTGGGCCTTTCTTTTTTTTGGTTTTTGTTAAAGGAAATATTTTTCTAAATAGAATTTCCAGCTACCTCTTAGCTCTCATTTCTCCCAAAAAGATGGAGCTTGAATTCTTCAGGAGACACTGCCCTGGAAGGTGTGTATATATTTAACTCTAAGATGCTGGGGGAATGTAGGGGGAGGTCCTTGCCATCTCTCCTTTCTTTGGTTTATTTGTACAGGAGCTTGATGCTTTTCTAAATGCTTTTATTACCTTCACAGTTCAAATGATCCAACTTTACTAACAATTATTTGAGATGAGTATCAAAAAGAAATTCAAGCCAGTGGAGAACGTTGGCAGCCAGAACATCAGAAGAGAACTAACTGTGTCAGATGGGATATAGGAATATGGCATTTTTAACAACTGATCTCATAATGATCTCATAAAGCTCCAAGTTTTACCACTGGACAAAACCACCTGAAGTGCTTCAAGCCAAACAACAAAAATACATTTTTAAGAATTAAATGTTACTTGTACTGTTCACAAGCAGGATCCACCCCACAAGACTTTCTGCTAAAGGTGAAAGTTACCCCAGGGTTAGAGCTCTTACACCACTTCAGCTCTACATGTCATGCCAAATCTCACTAGCAAGAATGGTGCAAGACGGTGGATAGAAGCATTATTCTTCCCTGAAGACCATACAGTGGCAGCTCTGTGGCCACTTCTCAGGGCTAGAATAGTCTCTTTACTGACCGCATCTACGCTTCTGGGGATGAGGGTGAGGGGAATGCTGGAGGATGCATGGAGTGATACATAGGTGCTGGAACTAGAGGTGCTGGCTTGAAGTGGTAACAACAACCCAAATACATGGTTTCCACCAGTAGCACCCCCATTATAAAAACTGGTCCAGCACCACCAGCGATGTACCACTGTCTTCATCCCACCTCCAAATCCTCACAGTTCAGACACCCTGTGTGAGCTCAAGAAACCTTGTTTCCCTCCTGTACATTGGGACAGAGTTGGTGCGTAGGGCCTTGTGTGGGCCATATGTACTGGGATGAATTTCACCCTTAATTTCCAATGCCACAGTTGTAAGGCACAGATACATTAATTTGACAGTCCACATTTAAAAAAAATAGTTGTCCTGAACAGGTTGTGCTCAGAGAAAAGTACTGTTAACCTGGGTTTTCAGGTAATGACAGCACTCTGTAGGCTAGCGAATCCTTTCCAGGACTCTCAAGCCCAGAAACACCTCCTGCATAGGTTTTTTTTTTTTTTAAATGCAAAGGTCTGCTCTTTTCATTGTGCAAACAATGTGATTGCTGGTTTGACACTGCAGGCTACACTGGTTTTATGAAGGATTAAATGCCACCTGAGACATATTTATCCTAAATAAATCACAAATGGTAAACTGCAGCATGTCAGTGTCAACACCCTGTACTGCAGCAGAAAGGTTAGCCATACAGGACTAAGCACAGCTAAGAATTAGCATCCAAGCCGCAAGACCAAAGGCTACAGTTAACAGGAGAAATGATCAAGAAGAAATATTTCCACTGGAAAACATTCAGTTTTTGAACATCTGTGAGAGTCTTGCAGAGGGCCATCATTTTGTAAAGGTCACCTTTATCCTGATAACAAACGGGAGTTGATCCTGTCACTATTTGCTGAAGACAGTATTTAAGAGTAAGTGAACAGCTTGTCTCCTCTAAGAAAGACGAGCAAGTCAAATTCAGCTAATTATGAATCTCGGTGTCTAACTTGAAATTTACTTTTTTGGGGGGTCTGACACAGATGCAACCTTAACGCCTAGGAGGGGGGAAAAAAAAGATGAAAAGCCAGCAGGATCTTCTAGCTTCAGAGTGAGGCACCTTTTCTATTCGGCTCCCTCAGAAAAACCATTTTTTAAACAGTTGCTCCAAGAAGAAACTATTGTTTCACCCCTCCCCAACTTTCTTACATGAGATGATTTTAAGATATTAAACATGATAGGAAATGCCGTTATCTCTTGAGTCTGCTTGGTTTATACCCTAAACCCTTCGACAATTATATTAAGCATGCATGAGGCACACTTCAGAAATTAGATTCTTTTATCTTTATCTATCTATCCAGCCAGAGAAAGGGAAAGAGAAAATACGCAGACATAACCGATAGCATTCGTTTCCTGCTGCTGAATGCCAGTGTTGTTTATTGCTTAATATTAAAAATCATGATACTTCTTTTTAATGCTAACATTTTATTTGAAAGAACCCTCCCCAAAATCCCAACCAAACACCCTTACCATTTCATATTTTACAATTTCTTTTTCAGAAGAAACAAAAGCCATTGTATCAGGAAACAAACCTTTTCTACACGAACTTGCATTGAACAGTTGCAGTGTATCCACAACTAGATAATTGACGTTCTGGTCTAAGCAAGAAATACAAGGTCACCTTTTTTCTACTTGTTAATGTCAATGTCAGAATTTTCATTAAAGAAATCCCTAACATTTCAAAAAGTCATTCACAAAATGAACTGCAACATGGAATTTATATGAAGCACTATTTGTAAGAAAAGCAAAACATTGGCCGTGACAATATTTTTTCCCCAAAATGCACATTTCATATGCAGGACTCTTATGTTCGAAACTAAGTTGCAAGTAACGGGCATTAAGCTTTTTCTAAACCAAGACAGCTTTTTTTCTGAATACACGTATCAAGACTTTTCTAAAGCGTAGATTTTAGAGGTCTCTCTTCCGCAAAGTCCAATGCAAAATAATGAAAGAGTTAACTATAGTTAAAGAAAAATGATTCTCAGACACAAATTTAGAAAGGGTCATTATGCTGAGGTGTTTTTGACCAGGGACATTTTAGAGCAAGGCTTTAGAAAACCAAATGTCAGGCTTTCTGCCTTTGAAGAAGACAGGGCAACACTTGTAGCATCTAACTGTACTTACAAACTGTCACCTCATATTTTTAACATGTGGTGTGGTTTTGGATTTTTAATTATTTTGCTCACAAAATGTATATGTAAAGTGAAAAAATTATGTTTAGCGTACCCACAAAACCAGACAGACAAGGCATAAACCAGCAAATCACTCTGAACTCACAAAATAATCCAAACCAAACCAGAATCATAACTGACTTATTTGGGTGTGAGGAGGGGGGCTTTAGTAATTTTCTTACCATATTATGCCTGTTAATCATACTCAGGTCAAATTTCTGTCCATTGCAATAAGATAATACCTTTTCTGTATACTATTCCCAGTAGCTGACATTAACCTCACACAGTGAGGCTGGCACCTGGATGGAGGAATATCATATTATGAAGGTTTTACATATTAAGTTCCTACACATGTCTATTAATTTTCCAAGAAACAATTCTTCACGCTTCTTGTAGTTCATTACTATCTCCCTGGCCCTGAATTACTGTTGCTTGGGAGCCACTCTCTGTATAAATGACCATACTAGTTAACTGTGCTCCTGTTCCATCAGGGGATGTGGCTTCAGTATTTATAGCAGTACCAGCTTCCAAAATCTCTTGAGACTCAGCTGCCTCTATCACAGTGTGTGAATACACACCAGTCTCATCCTGTATATCTTGTGGTAATTCTGTTACAATGTAATGGGTCGGACCTTCAGAGAAGTTGTCATGAGAATCCCGAACCATGGCTTGAGCTATTTCTTCTGTGACAATGATCTGTGAAATTTCTCCATCAGACTCAACTAAGTCCATGTGCTCACTCTGGACACTGAGGGCATGGCTACCAGCTTCTTGCATTATTATTTGAGAGCCTTCTCCAGCCACCATATGCACAGTTCCTTCCTCATTTACAATGACCTGAGTGACACCTTCTTTCATCAGCTGGTCTGCTGCAGCCGTGTCACATACCGCAAACTGCAGTACTCCTTGGACCATTTTCTTGAAGGCAGCTTGAGCTCTCTCCTGAGATGCAATTAAAGTAGATGGGTGAATGACCTGTGTCACTACTTCCATCGGTTCTATATCTTCCTGAGTCCCTTGAACTTCATGGAACATCTGTATTTCTTGTGTCTCGGTGTCATTAGGATTATTGGATAGCTCCTGATTTGGCATTTGTAACAACTCTTTGTGACTAGGCCTGGTTCTGTCGAGGAGTCCAGTTTTGTTTTCCACTTCACCCAGCTCTGTTACAGCACAAAGGAGGGCATCTAATGCTGAGGAGGACTCTGGAGGATGTACTGTAGCTTCTGATGTATCTAAAATGTCCTGTCTCATTATCTGTTGCACCACAGCACTACTGGAATCAGACACTGCATCGATTGGGACAGCTTCCTCCATATCAGTTCCCTCCACAGAGCCTTCTACCACAACCACTTGTGTTGCACCACTTGATAATTGCTCAGTGAGTATTTGTCCTGGAACCAGGTCACTCACATGAGAACCATTTTGACTTGTGGCTATCACTTGCCCATCTTCCGTAATATGCACCACCCTTGCCACCTGACCAGCCATTGCCAAAGTCTGAAGGGTAGCCGCTGCCGTTTCCTCCACGGAGGCATCAATTGCAAAGTCACCATCGTATCCTTGAATAATGATAACTTGCTGCACTTGTTCAGCTGATTGGGATTGTCTTCTGTTACTTCGAAGGACCTTCTCTTTAATTGGAGAAACTTCTCCCAGGGCTGCTGCAGTGAAAGGACTGGTGGTCTCTACAAAGGTCGCCCCCTGACCCTTCAGTCGACATTCATAGGACTTGGATACAATGCCTAGGAAACAAAAAGAGTCTGTTAATAGGGAATCATGGCAAATATTTGTAGGTCACTATTTCAAACACAAAAAACTTTCCAATGCAATTTTTAAATTTCCCTGGCAGAGAGGTGTAATATGCAATTGAACAAAACCAATTTGCATGTTTTCCAATTTATTTATTTATAGAATCCAAATAATTGCTGCTGTTAACAATTCTGCAGAGTACTAACAATCTGAATTTGTTATTTTTAAAACATTCTGTATTAAGCAGCATACAAATACAGTATACAATTAAAAACCATTAACACCTTTATGAGAAAAATATATCCGTAGTACTGCTATTTTTGTAATTAATTGTATTTGCCTGTATTACATTAAGCACAGCTGGGTGTGATAATGTGCAACATATCTTTTCAGTATTCTGGTTTCTTGGTAAATTAATGGTCATGTCTTTGTTTTGATGCGTTAGTTTCCTCTTCATTCCCCCACCCCAGTTCCTTCCCCGACACACCTAACTGACATTATTCATTCGTCTAGTTAGTTGGAGGAAACATATAGTCTCACTCTGAACAGTGTATGCCGTAAAAATGCCAGCATGGGAATTGTCTCCTGATTGTTTTCATATAAAAGCTTCTCAATTTACAAGTAAAAAGATATTTTTTTCAACTACTGTCTCTGCAAACCTAACCCAGTTTTTGAGAGCCATTGCAACTTCTTGCCCTTCTCATGGTTCATCACCAAATAGGGCCCTACCAAAAAGTCACGTCCGTAAAAAATATGTCACGGACCGACAAATCTGGTATCCTCTTTGAAATCTTCCCCGGGGAGGGGTTGGGCTGGGGGCGCTCCAGCCGGGGCTCCTACTGTGCACTAGGCTCCAGCTGCTAGTTCTGGCAGGGCTAAGGAGGGATAGGACTTTCTCTTCTCCTGCATGGGCCACTCCTGGACCAGGTAGACCCACCTCCGGGAACCTCCCTCAGCTGCAGGAGGCTCCATACCCCCGCCCTGCTTCCTGCCCCCATCACTCCTCAGCCACGGGGGGAAGGCGTCACTATACAGGGAGCAGCCACGGAGTTTCATCCAGCTGAGCGAGGTTCCTGGAGGTGGGTCTGACCCACCTCAGAAGTGACTCCTGCAGGAGAAGAGGAAGTCCCGCCCCTCCCCAGCCTGACTGGGACTAGCAGCTGAAGCCTATTGCACGGTAGGAGCCCCCGGCTGTGGTGCACCCTGCCAACAGAGCTGGAACTGGGGCAGGAACATGCCTCCTCACTTTTTAACACTGGCATAGTTTGGGGGGCGGGGGCAGCATTGCCCCCCCAAACTTCAAGTCTCAGGTAGGCACAGAGCAGCACCAGCAGAGGGTGCACTTCGCGGTGGGGGACCAGTTATCAGCTGCTCTGTGCCTGGCTTGTAGTTTGGGGGGGTAACACCGCCCCTTGCTCCAAACTACACCCATGTTAAAAAGTGGAGGGCATGGTCCCCGCTCCCCTGGTTCCAGTGCTGGTGGACCCCCACTTCTACAAAGGTTCCAGTGCCCTTGCCCCCAATGCTCAGGGGTTAAAGGGACCTTGGGCTGGCTGTGTGTGTGGGATCACAGGGCCCGGCGTGGTTGCCCACCCATAAGGGTGGCACCCCAAAAAGCTATGCACCACCCCCCATACCATGTGACCCTCATGTCTGCGCTGCCTGCTGCTCTTCGGCTGCCCAGCTCTGAAGGCAGTGCCTCCGTCAGCAGCAACGCAGAAGTAAGGGTGGTAATACTGCAACCCTCCTACAACAGCCTTCTGACCCCCTTCCGCAACAGTCTTTTGGGGTGGGATGTAAATATCGGAAACTGTGAAATTGACGATTTTTAAAACCCCATGACCATGAAATTGACCAAAATGGACTGTGAACTTGGTAGAGTCCTACCACTGACAAAGGTTCTGCAGGCCAAATGGTGTCCCAGTGACAGCTGTTCAACCCCACCATGTTGAAAATCATAGAATCATAGAATATCAGGGTTGGAAGGGACCTCAGGAGGTCATCTAGTCCAACCCCCTGCTCAAAGCAGGACCAATCCCCAATCAAATCATCCCAGCCAGGGCTTTGTCAAGCCTGACCTTAAAAACTTCTAAGGAAGGAGATTCCACCACCTCCCTAGGTAACGCATTCCAGTGTTTCACCACCCTCCTAGTGAAAAAGTTTTTCCTAATATCCAACCTAAACCTCCCCCACTGCAACTTGAGACCATTACTCCTCATTCTGTCATCTGCTACCACTGAGAACAGTCTAGAGCCATACTCTTTGGAACCCCCCTTCAGGTAGTTGAAAGCAGCTATCAAATCCCTCCTCATTCTTCTTTTCCGCAGACTAAACAATCCCAGTTCCCTCAGCCTCTCCTCATAAGTCATGTGTTCCAATCCCCTAATCATTTTTGTTGCCCTCCGCTAAACTCTTTCCAATTTTTCCACATCCTTCTTGTAGTGTGGGGCCCAAAACTGGACACAGTACTCCAGATGAGGCCTCACCAATGTTGAATAGAGGGGAATGATCGCGTCCCTCGATCTGCTGGCAATGCCCCTACATATACATCCCAAAATGCCATTGGCCTTCTTGGCAACAAGGGCACACTGTTGACTCATATCCAGCATCTCGTCCACTGTAACCCCTAGGTCCTTTTCTGCAGAACTGCTGCTGAGCCATTCGGTCCCTAGTCTGTAGCGGTGCATGGGATTCTTCCGTCCTAAGTGCAGGACTCTGCACTTGTCCTTGTTGAACCTCAACAGATTTCTTTTGGCCCAATCCTCTAATTTGTTTAGGGCCCTCTGTATCCTATCCCTACCCTCCAGCATATCTACCTCTCCTCCCAGTTTAGTGTCATCTGCAAACTTGCTGAGGGTGCAATCCACACCATCCTCCAGATCATTTATGAAGATATTGAACAAAACCAGCCAGAGAACCAATCCTTGGGGCACTCCACTTGATACCGGCTGCCAACTAGACATGGAGCCATTGATCACTAACATGGAGCCCTTGATCACTAAGCCGACCTCACTGATACCGTGCGCCCCCCTTGGCTTCAGTGCAATTGCATAGGTATAGTTGACTGGATCTTTTGTGGATGCAGAAGACGGAATAGAATCCAGCTCACTCTCACTTAGCTCTGTGGCTTGTACAGGGCTAACCGGTGCAAAAAAAGCAGTAAAATCTTATTTTTGTAACAAAAGAGGGCAGCCAGGACTCTGAATGTATGCAAGGAACAAGCCTGATGTACAGGAGGGTATCATTTTTACATTTCAGAGTAGACCGTCACTTTCAGTTGCTGATTCTTTGAGCAAGTAAGTAGTAGGTGCTAATGAATGGCACAGTTGTTTTCCCACCTCAGAGTCCAAGCAAGTTGCTCCTTCACCTGGCCTTGGAGGGCTCAATCTTCCGAAATGCTGAGCCCATTGGTCCTAGTCCCATAAAGCACTGAAGCGTGTGCTTAAAGTCAAAGAAACTAATTTCTTACAGTTAAGCACATGCTTAAGTGCTTTGCTGGATAAGGGCCAAAGTGCTTAGCACCTTGCAGCAGCACCAAGCCTCAACAGCATGAAATACTAAGGTTAAGATCAAGCCAGGATCTCATACACATCACAATAGTACTTGTGCTCAAAAGACTGGGCCGTAGATGATCTATAATTTTTTAAAACTTCAAAGCTTTGGCTATATAATTATGCTACGGAACACATGCCTGAAGTTAAGCTGAGAGACTGCAGATCAGCTTCAGGAATCTAAACTGGAGTTAGACAAGCTTCTTCATCTTAGCTTGCAAGGCAGGAGGGAGCTTTAATGGTTATCTTTGGAAAGGAAAATTAACAATTTAAACTGTTAAGTATTTCCAAGTGATACTGCATGATTGATCTGGCACATGCTATTGAATTACATTTTGGCAGGGATAAGCTATGGTGGTATCACTGTTATTTATCCTGCTATGTTTTTCTCTCTGTGGGCACTGACACACAAAAGACCCCCAAACAAGAGACAAATAGGAGGCAGAAATCAATATCAAAGGATAATTATCAAAATAATCTTAACATGTCTATGTTTTATAATCGCATAGGAGTAATTAATTCTCTCAGGAGTCTTCTTTGTTGACATGATACAAGATGGGTCTTGCAGTGATATGGCATGAAATCAAACTAAATCTACAAATCATAAGTATTCATTGGATATAGCAGAAACCACACCATCATTACCCTCAGAGAAAGGTAATTTAGGTACAGTAGAGATCATACTGTCATCATACTTAGGGAAAGGTCTAGTTTGTGTGGGGAGGAAAGAAAAAGAAATGCATCTTGTTCTTAGCCTCTAAAATAAATGCTGTATCTGTGAATCTATGCAACTCCAGTCTTTCTGCTGCAATTGAATGGAAAGTCTCTTGGGTGTAGAGTTATCCAGTGAATTCCTTGCAGCACTGATAATTACGCCATTCTGTCTGCTTACTTAATCTATTTGAATCCAGAGGTGAGTTAAGCCACTTCCTGACCATTAAAGTAAACTACATGGGTAAATACTGCTGTCACTAAGGGGTGTGATGAAGCTTAACTACACCAACATCTTAACCTCAGCTCAGTGCAACCCCAGCTATTCCATCACAGTTCATAAATGCGATTGCAGGTCCATCTTTTGATTCAGCAATTTAATAACTTCGAGTGCTGTCAGTACTGCTTTGAAAAATGGCTCCTATAAAATGTAACAGCCTCAATCAGATTGTAAAAGATTCACCCACTGAAGATTCTTCCATTTCAACTATAATGAATTAATGTTGAGCTATGTAGAAGTTCAAGTGTCATTTAAACTAATGTGACTCTTCACTGCAACTTTAAATTTTAACTGGACTATGACCAAGAATTTACTGAGAACATCAAGTTCAATTTTAGTGATCTTCATGGTAAATACGAATTGTATCCTTTATAGGTTTTCTTTGTTTTGAAAGTGAAGAGCCAAATAGGAGAAATATTTAGGAAGCAGTATGTTTTAAGGATTAGTTGCTATTATGACTTTGGGACAATGGGCACTGCTATTCAACATAATATTTTTACATTGTGTAAAGAAAATGTCACATTACTCGACTGTATGCAGCAGCAAGTCACTTGTGTTACTAAATTCAGACTCCCGCTCCAAAAACAAAAAAGGAATGGGGGGGAGGAAAGGATGTGCTGATTGTCATGCCAAACACAGGCTAAAATACAAATTTACATTAATATTAGGAAATCTACACTTGCTGATAGTATGTCCTTACAAATTGAAAGGATACACAAACAAACATTCAAAGGACAAAACACAATGATGCAAGAGCTCATATTCAGAAAAATTGCAAAAGGTGTTGCATATCTAGGGATGCAATGATCAGAGAACTGGTTTCTTTCCAAGAAGCCTGTCATTTTAACAGAGGCATTATTTATCAGCTGGAGTGATTGTTATTTTTTTATTTGAAAATGTCAAGATTTTAGACATTAAATCCATATTTCCAGGTTATTTTAATTCTCAGAGAGCACAAACTTTCCCAAATATGGCTAAAAGATATGCTTTCATGTTTAATATGCTTTTGGGAAACTACAAATAGGGTTTAGTACTTTTTTTCCCTTTTACTCAGTACCTCACTACTTTCTTTTGTGTGTCTGTGTTATTCTTTTGTTGCTGTCATCATTTTTCCCCACAGAATAAATATCTTATTCTTTTGTTAAGCTTACATTTAATTAAAATGTACAGGATTTGTGCAGTAAACTCGAATGAAACAAATAAAACAAGGGCCCCTCTCTTGAAGGCATACGTTGTGAATGAAAAATGTCATTACAGACTAAAAAATTTTGCAGTAAACAGGGCCTACAGAGAGAAGTTTCCCCCGTAATGACATCCATAAAATACACAAATGGCACTTTTAGTACCATCCTGAATATGGCATTTTCTGTGCTCTACACACAATCTAAATGGTTTGATCATAGAGCATAATACTCCATTGGGTTTATAGAACAATCAATGTTCCATAAAATGATGTATTTATCCAATAGTAGGCTCAGCAGTTACTGGTGTATGACATTGTAGGACACTGGCTTTGTACTGTTCAGCAGCACACATGCTGGCTGTAAAACTTATCTAACACTACTTCAACAACTTCATCTCATCTGTGTCAAGTAATTTGTTGAAGCCTCAGCTTGGTTTAAAAAAACTTGTAATAAAAATTCATAGAATTTTCAAGAGAATGAAAGCTGATGACAATAGAAAGGTCACATTGTGTCTCTACTAAAGGGGTCAAGGGTCATTTGCAGTTCTAAAACAGAAAGTAGATTTCATGCATCGTGTAGCAGATAAAGATGGCATTAAAGAGACTTGTCTCAGAAAGAAATGCGTAATGTGTTCGGAAAGTCTGTGCTAATATTGTATGTAAACCACTACTTTGCTCTTAACGGGCGTTCCTTTAGATTTCTAAGCCTTTTCCAAAAGTTGTTTTGAGTGACACTACGCCTAACCTACCCTTCGCAATGCACTCACTAAAAATGAGGTATTAAATTGTAAAAGAAATAATGGGCTGGTTTGTTACGACAATGGAAATTATCTGTGTTTGTATAGTAACTTATACAGTTATTTTTCCTGATACTGTTAAACTTTTGTGGAGGCTGATATGGAGCATCATATTCAACAATGGTTAATTTTTGTGTACTTCAATTTCAAGGTACGCTTTATCCACAAATACAAATATTTAATATCTATTTAAATGAACACATATTATTAAAGAATGCTAACAAGTCAGAACTACTTTTTAACATAAAAAAATGTGACATGTTTCTCATGTGAAATCCAGTAAAATTCCATGATATTCAATGAACTGCATCCGATGAAGTGAGCTGTAGCTCACGAAAGCTTATGCTCAAATAAATTGGTTAGTCTCTAAGGTGCCACAAGTACTCCTTTTCTTTTTACAACCTTTCAGAAGTTTTAAAAGATAAATAAATTAACTCTCCAGCAGCCATCACCAATAGTTTTGCAAGTCAAATCAATATCAGTAATTGCACTAATATTTGGTTCCTTTTCTTAGACAATAATTGTCTCAAAGTTAGTACAATATATTGTATGATATGGTATATCAACTATTCAAAGGCAAGCTTGAATAATTTAGGGCTGATCAAACTCCCCTAAAAGTCCAGAGGAAGTCTCCCACTGACTTTGATAGGAGATATACGAGGTCCTTGATGTACTGTGTATTGATGCATGCTAACAACAATAAAAACGTTTTATTTGTAAACCACCATGTTTTCTTTCATTTTAACGTAGTGTACGAATTGGTGTGTGGTGTCCCATTTCTGAAGATTAAAAACAAAAATTGGTTTAGCTTGACTTTTCGCAGATGCCCATCTCTGCTCTTTAAATACAAACCCAGCTCTCTTTATTCTTTTGGAGGCCTATGGTCCAAGACGGACACACGAGCCAACGTTTTCACACCTGAGTGCCTAAAGTTAGGCACCTTAATAAAAGAGGACTGAAAGTGCTGCTGAGGAGCTCCCATTGAAGAGAAGTGCAGGTGTTCAGCATCTCTGAAAATCTGCATATTTTTATTGAGCTGTCTAAACATGGACTTAGGTAAACTTAGGTAGTTTTAGGCAATTGGCCAACATTGTGGCCTAGACCTATTTAGCATATAAAGAAATGAATTAAACATATTCCTAATGGTTACCATTTGAAACTCTGTTAATGCACATTGGCAATCACTATCTTTGTCATTCTAAATATTTGTATTCATATTAATTGCTTCACTGATATGAAATGATGTAAATTGGTAAGAATGTGTTACATAACCTTGTGTACAGGAGCCATTACAGTGTACTGGCATGAAGATTCTGTATACCTAAATTAAAATTTACAATGTGGGTTAAACCAAAGTATTTGTAAACTATGTAAATATGTGTGAACATAATAAATCAAAATGGCTCTGCAGAAGCTATTATGTTCAGGAAGCCAGTATATACTTGTAACGTAGTCCAAATAAATCCTAATACAGTGGGCCATACCAACTCCATAAGAAACATAAAAATATATCAAAGAATGTAAAACTTATACAGTGCAAATGTCATGAGATTTTTTTCCACCTTTTTTAACCATAAAAGATAATTAAATAACAAAAACAAATTTCAAATAACATTAAGAAGCCAATTGAAACCTAAAAAGCAAAACTTGTGCTTAAGGTTGAGACTCAAAATATCCTCCAAGGCTTCTAGTTTTGCCTTCAGCCCATTCTGTTGTGTTTAGATATTTCAAGGTCTCCTAAGAATTGCTTGAGTACAAGATGATGTTTTAACCTGAAAGGGGGCTTAGAAAGTAGAGCATGCCCTCTCCTGCTGCTTTAAAGTGTATGAGGACTGCCTGAACTCTTTTTTTAAGTTCATAAATTAAATGGGGATGGAGTTTCTTGCTTGTATTTTTATGTCTTATCTATCTCGGAAGGATCTATGGCAATTAAGGAACTAGTGCAATGAGAACCAAAGACTAAGAGCTGAACAATTCAGATGGGAAGGGATTTTTAGTAAGATTGTTTAAACACTTTGTTTTGTGTTTGGCTTTCTTTACCTCCAGTGCCTACTTTACCCTTGGGAAAAGGCTTTCTTTGTTAAAGTTCTAAAATCTCTGTCCCTGCACTTAAAGGTTGAGAGCTAATCTTACACATCTCTTGAGGCCTCTTTGAAGTTCTTCACCAGATTTAGGAGAGACCAAAAACACTTTTGGAAAAACAGAACAAATCCAACCTTTCAGATCTTTATACATTATGAAACAATAAGGACACAAATCCAATTTTTTAATTAAAAATCTTTACACACCATCTTTAAACCTGCACACTCTGGTCTAAACAACGGCAATTATGTACGAAAAACCTCCACTGATAAGGATAAGAATATACTGTTCCAAAAACAGAATCTCACATAACATAGGCCACATAATAACTGAGATGTCTTGTGGACCACCTTCCCTACTATTCCCAGATTGAGCAAACCAACTCTCCCCACCCCCGCTTTGTGATTTTGCAAGTTATCTTCTCCACTTGGATTTGTGATCATATAACATTCTTGTGGCAACTTCAGCAATTGCCTGTATGGGAAAGTAATATTAGGAAAGTACTCAGTGTAGTTTGCTAGCTCTTCCGATGCAATTTAGCAGCTAGAAACAAGGAAGAGAGTCAGCACAGCCAGTTCTTTGTAGACTACCCCCACTAGCTACAGTCTGGGAACAAGGGACATAAAGGTTATCTAGTTTTTCTACTTCAACCCCTTCTACTTCAGCTGGAAAGTGCATTTGTCTCAACAGCACTTTTAAACCATAATCGAAACTTTAGGATGTACCAGCTATGCTTGGCCAAATTGGAGGACTATATTTCTTGGACACAGCCAGCAGGTCAGGCAGCATCAAAAGTACAAAAGCATTATAATTTCTGTCCTGTGGTTGGGTTATCAAGTGACTGGAAAATCCATCCAGATTTTTTTATAGAGCTAATTCCAGATCTTATTTATTTCATAACACAAAGTTATGGATCACCATTGATCATTAGTATCTCAAGAGGGTTTTATGGTTTTCAAGTATATACACACTTTGAGCCTGGTCTTGCAAACTTTTATTTATCAAAGGCTATGTCTACACTGCACTTTTGTCGTTAAACTCTTGTCGCTCAGGGGTGTGATAAAAACAGCCCCCCGAATGACAAAAGTTTTAGTGATGAAAAGCACTGGTGTGGACAGCGCTATGTTGGTGGGAGCTGTGCTCCTGACGACGAAGCTACCGCTCCTTGTTGGGGGTGGTTTTATTTTGTCGCCGGGAGAGCTCTCTCCTGGTGACAAAAAGCGGCTACTGTGCGTGCCTTACAATGCGGCTGTAGCAGCACAGCTGCACTGTTGTAAGGTGCGCAGTGTAGACATAGCCAACGTGAGTGCTTACTGCGATGGTTAGTCTCAGCGGCCAAAGGGACTAACTAGGTAGCTTGCGCAATGTGTCATGTTGGCCCTGGGGATTAAGAATTCTCAAGACTGAGTAGTTTCTTCTAGTACTTGAGGCACATGTATGTAACTCAAAAAAGAACTGACACACAGGATACCTAACATAAAACATCTCAAAAGAATGGGTATACTTATAAAATTAAATAATACAAAGGACAACTATATTACTCCAGCAGACCACTGA
This sequence comes from Natator depressus, assembly GCF_965152275.1. Taxonomy (NCBI): domain Eukaryota; kingdom Metazoa; phylum Chordata; order Testudines; family Cheloniidae; genus Natator; species Natator depressus. The sequence continues at coordinate 98,325,999 of NC_134235.1, read as the reverse complement.
AAAATAAGTATTATTGATTTTATTTCTTTCTTTTGATTTGCACACTCATTCAGTAAAAAAGGAACAGGTGTTCATTGCTTGAGGGTGCTTCCTGACACACTTGAAAAGCACAGCAGCTTTAGGTGAGACTGTTTGGTGCTAAATAGAACAATACGTTTCCCTAATTATTTTTTTCTAGGTAAGGCAACAGAAACTATCACTTATTACTTGGTAGTCATATTTGTGTTTCATTTATAAATGCAACTATGTTACAGAGTATTGTCATATCTTTCTGGAGTAAATTACAGGAACTAACCCATTTGTCTTCATTGTAGACACTTTTGCATGTATGATAGAAAACAAACTGCTATTCAATAACTGCACAGAGGCACCATTAAAATCAAATTTACAGTAAACAGAACCTGCAGCTGGGGTAAAACACTAGCTGTTAGTATTTTAATTATCAGCGAAGCTTTCGGAGGTCTAACATCTGCTCATAGCCAAATGACAGCAGCTGCTTGTGTACACTTAAAACAATGTGAATTTCTTCTATAAATATTAAAACAAATCGTATGTTATGTGTTCATCACAGCTATATTCCTATTAAGCTGGTTATGTCTATAGGGCATTTTGAACTTCTTTCTTGCGGCAAATTCATAAAGGGCTGACCTCTTCAAAAGAATGAGAGCCAAAGACAGCAAAAATACTTGAGTCTGTAAATTGAAAATGTTTAGAGACAGTACTAGAGGTCACCCTCTGCTAAGATGTTACCAGTAAATGCTAACAAAACATCAGCAATAAGTTTTGATCATTGTGCTCTGTAGTAACTTCAAGGACAGGACTCCTCACAATGCACAGTGTCAGGAGTTTAAAGGATGGATTGTACTAGAAATTAGAAACTCAAAGAAATAGACAGCAATTTAAAGCATTATCTAGTTAAGCAAACTGCCCCGTTTCAAATATTCAAATTATTTGAAGAGAGGAGTGTACAGTGACTATCATTCTGCTTTACAGACTTCACCAACATTACACTGGCAAGAGCATCCATATCGTTGGAGGTGATCTGTGGGGAAGGAGGAACTATGTTGTTGGTGAGTGTTGGGAAAAGGTATTTGAGGTTTGGTGGGAGGTTGCTAGTTAGGATAAACATTACAGCCTGGGCTGGGGGTTCTTAACTTGCATACCAGATGCAGTAGATGTGTCCATTTGATGCTTCCACATGCTGGGAAGAACTGATTTTATCGGGCCTCTGTTTCTGTGGTAGTGGGTAGGGGAAGACAAGGCAAGAAGAAGAATGACATCACACACTAATTACTATAATAGGTGAAAACAAAGGCTGAGATGTTGAATCTTGATTCCTTTGGTTTTACCTTGCAACAATTCCCAGAAACAAAGTATGCCTATGAACAAGGATCCAGTTCGTCTTCATGGTGCTCAATGCAAGGCCTGTGGCTAATACAGTTACGATTCACAGATTTTAAAGCCAGAAAGCACCAGTACGATCATCCAGTCTGACAGCCAAAGTTGATACCACCCCATGATTTGAAAAAAGGATGAACCCCTTGACTTTGCATGTGTAACCAATATGCTGGATCCACTGCGAGTGCATAAGTATATGGTTCAGCATGAAATGAAGTGAGATCTTGAAGGGGCAGCTGTTGGAGATGGATGAAACCAGTGAGTTTCTTGGCAGCCTTCAGGGAAAATGCTATTAATCTGATTGACCAGTCTACTGATGATTTGGCAGGACTTTATAATATTTTTTTCTGTGCTACTGCTACAATGGCCCCTAAATGCCCTATTCACCAGTTTCAACCTCACAAGGCACTGTGAACTGCAGCAAGTGAAGCAAAAGAGTGTACATTAAGCTAGGGTGCCAAAGTGGGAAATCTTAGGCTGAATCTGACTGCTGAATACATGGATTTTTTAACATCATATGGTAAATAAAGGGTCTTTTCCCTTCACTATAGCATCTGCAAAGTTATGAACAGTGCAATTGGTCAAGATCCTGGTTATTCCTAGCTGCTTCCATTCAGCTCCAAAGTTGCAGTTTTTTGGCTATGAAGAATTTTCATGTTACATTGTAGATAAAAGCATACTCAACATTGATGAGCTGGAAGAGGAGTTTGCAGATTATGCTAAATTGGGAGGAGTTACCAAAACCAATGAGGACACAGAAGGAATGTAAATAAATTAGAAACAGGAGTATAAAATAACAACATGATATTTAGTTTGCAACAATGAAAACTAATACACGTGGGGAAAATAAATCTGAAACAGAGATACTCAGTTGGAAGGGGAAAAAACCAAAAGAATAGAAAACAAACAAAAAACCTTGAAAACTAATGCTGAAAGAGACCTAAGGGTGACAGTGGACAGCAAATTAGACTTTAGTTTGTAACATGATATGGCAGCAAACAAGGCCAGTGCAATTTTGGATTCCATACTCAAAGACATCATGTCACACAGCAGATCATTAATAAGTCCGCTCTATACAGATCTAGTACAACTACACCTGAAATATACCACTCATTTCTCAGCACCTCTCTTTACTAAAAAGATATGGACAAACTGGAGAGAAGTTTTCAGAAATGAGCAGAAAAATAATTACAGGGCTGACTTACATGGAAAGGTTAAAAGATTTAAATATATGTATCTCAGCAAAGCAATGACTAAGGGTCATGCAGACATGATAGGAGTCTACAGTTTTTGAAGGGTGTAAACCCCAAGGAGAGAAGGGGATTATTTTCTCCCCCTATAGAGAGTGAGCACAATCGGATTTGAGAGAGGGACTAAAAAATTCAAGTTTAAGAGCTAAAGGAAAATGTGAACAGAATGAATAATGGAAATCAGAGCTAGAGAAGGCCCATTAGGTTATCTGGACCTTCCAGATGCCAGTATGGGACTGTTCCTGTGGGGGTATGAATTTACTGCACAGCAGCTAGGAGATGATTTAATCTGAGTTATCGCTGCTTCTAGAGTAGTTCTGTAAAATTCCTGAATTTTCATTGTGAAACAAGGCAAGTTATTGTTCAGTCACTATGCAATTAACTTTTGTCATCAATGTACCTCTGAACTAAAGCATACCCTTTGAACATTGTGCCTAACTGTCTTGCTTCCCCACATGACAAAGACTTTGGAATGGCTGACAGTCATCTGGACAAGACTCTCATTCAAGCATTGATTGGTGAGCAACCCTTGCCACCGACGTCATGTCACTTCACTGACCCTTTGTTACTATTTCCCTTTCTAGGGCCTATCTAAACTAGGAAGATAGGTGGTGTTTTAACATTTATTAGCAAACATGTTTTAATTAACCATTTTTAAACACCACTTAGCTCCCAGTATAGATAGTACTGGGTAAAGATGTCAAACCCTGTCTATACTAGGCATTAACTAGTGCTTAAAAACATGTTAATTAAAGCATTTTAGCTAGCACATTGTAAAACACCACCTATTTTCCTAGTCTAAACCTACCCTTAAAGTGTTGCATGGGGTAGTCACACTCCAACACCAGTGCAGCTAAACCAGTGCAAGCTACATTGCTAGTGCTAATGTATGAAGGCTTCAGGTGTTTTTACTGCCATGTCATGAAAATATGTGGAACTGTTGCTGGAATATGATACAAAATTTTCTAATGTAACAGATAAGGACTTAGAGGGAAATTTATACGTTTGCCTAAACATTTCTAAAACTAGTGCTAAAAAACAATAGACAAGATTTAAAAGAATATGTGACCTAATTTTCTGAAGTGCTGACAAATCAACAGCTCTGGTTAACATTCATGTTAAAGTATTCTAGTTTCAGTGTCTTTTTTTGCCTCCTTCAAACTGAAAATCAGCTTTGTTTAAAAAAAACCAAACACGATTATAGCACTTTGTTTATAATTTACCTACCTTTTTACTGTTTTCATTCTTAAATTTAAAGCAATACATTATTTTACTCACAAAAAGGAACTGCTGTCTTAGCACGGTAACTATAGTTCATAAAATAATTTAGGAGGCATTTTAGTAATGTTGTCTTCTAGGGCGTGTGTGGTTCTGTGAATTAGTGGTTGTCTAAGTCCCAGTACAGATGGACAAAATGCACAAAAGGAGCCACTGTAGTCTGTGATATCAATCATTTATAGATTAAAGCCTTTCTGAGTATAGATTGACATCACAGCTCTGAAGCAACCATTATGAATACTAGCCTTGCGTTACTTGGAGCTTTCATAACTATACCTTTCTGTGCATACTGCAGTACTTCAAAATTTGTTGAGGTTCACCATGGCTTGGCGTATTTCGATGTACCTTGAAGCATCCTTAAAACACCCCAAGCATTCTCTCAGATACTTCCACTGAAATCAGGAAGACTAAAGGAACTGTTATCTCAATGACATATTAAATTTCTTTATAAAAAGTAAAAAAGAATTTACACAGAAGTAACTTAGACTGTACTGGTAACCTAAGATGACAAGTCCAAGGAAATCCAGTTTTAAGTCTAGTAATTTTATCTCTAACACTTCACTGTGCCCAACTGTTGCTCTCACAACAGAATATAGTTTTATGCTAAAATGTTAATACCCATGTCCCTAAAACGAGGCTCCTAAATACACATTTAGGCATCTAAAAACACCTGGCCTGCTTTTCAGAGGGGCTGATCACATGCACTTGCAACTAAAAGCTGTGCATTTAAAAAAAATAGTGGTATTTATCTATCTAGTTATATGGCCCCTTTCACCACACTATCAGTGCAAATCCCAGTCAATATCCTGTCAGATATGAAAGCAACATTATCCTCCTTTTACAGATGGGGAACTGAGGTATAGAAAGGGTGTCTTGCCCAATTGATTTTCCCACAGCCACACAGGAAGTATTAGAGACAGGAGAACCAGGGCTACCGAGTCCCAGTCCAGTGTCTTAACCATAAGACCATCCTTTCTCAAAGGAGCCAGATTGTCAGCCCTAGAAACTGAAGTACTCCAGTTATCCACTGGACAAGTAGAGCATCAGCAGCATCCATGCATTTTTCCCGGTAATGTCCTTCCAATGACCCAATTCTGTTTTTATGAAGAGAGAGTAGTTCAATGTTCAGATATGCCTGAATGAAAAAGGTAATGTTGGCATCTCTGCTCAGAATGCAATACCCAATGTGTCCACTCACACCATCTGTATGACTACCAAATTTTGTGAGGTGGACACAAGTTGACTAAGAAATGGTCCAAGTCCACCATGTCAGATGGTAAAGACTTTCAGGCCTCAATTCAGCAGCCCATCCCTTTTCAGACAAAGCACTTAGGAAAGGGCTTAACTTTAGGCATGTGCTTAAGTCCCACTGATTTCAATGGGACTTAAGTATATGCTTACATTGATAGCGAAACAGGGGTTTAATTATTTACTGAATTGGGGCCTCAGAGAGTACGCAGCCTGGGGCATATCAAACTGGTGGCTGAGGCCGTTAACTTAAGCAAGGAGATAGGCCAGCCCTGACTGGTTACAGAATGAGGCAACCACAAAGGTGGCATAAAGTAACTTTTGCCTTGAGCCAAGTACAGCTTATCCAGACTAGAGAACCTGGCCTTAAGCATGTGGAGTGACTGCATGAATACACTGTAAATACATCCATTCAATTCCATGTGAAATACCATCAATTCTAAGTAATGATTAAAGGCTTATTCTTTTTAAAAGGGTTAAGGTAAATTACACAGACTTATTTAGTAATGTGAATGTGTCCAATAAAAATATCCCTGTGTCACGTATACTGTTACATTTAAGAGGAGTATGTAGCAATGTGGAAAATGTCATGTCAGTCAAGTATGGTAAGGGGCCAAAGTGTCAAAAGCCTCCTCTAATTTTGCACTCACAAGACTGGGTATTTGCACCTTCAAATTAGGTAACTGCGCTGCTTACTATGATGCCAAATGAAAGATGTTAAGGTAATTTACTCTGTTCAATGTATTGACCTTTATGGAAATGAATATGGTCCTGTAAGCATCAAAAGAAGTCCATATATAACACTCTGCAGGCACTGAGAATCCTGGAATGAGGAGCACTATTGGCTGTAATATCCTTCCTCCTCTCTTCCCACCAAATATTCCTATGCAGTTGCTTCTGGATGTGAGACCATCAGAAATTGCAGTTAATACAGAATCTGGCTGTTCGCTTGTCAAGTGGAGTTACATACCAAGAGAGCATGTAACAGTGCTGCTCAATGATCTGCATGGACTACCTGGTAATTCACCGGTAGAATTTAAGCTGCTGATTTTAACCTATACAGCCGTAAATGGTTTGAGACCTGGTTACTTGAGACGCTGCCTTTCCCCCCTTCAATACTACCACGGCTGTGATCAGCAGACACACTCAAGCTATGGCCAACCTCCCTTGGTATTCTCCCTTCATAGGGTTGTTTCTATAATGAAAAGCCTACGCTTGGATGCTCTGGCCAATTTACCACAAAAAACACCACTCCCTTCAACCTTCCCCCACCTCAAAACAACAAAAATTATACTGTAGATCTGTAGATTAATGGGCTGATCCTGGAATTTCAACCCAAATGGATTTACAACAATTGCATTTAGACCTGTGTGATTTCAAATAAAATTACTTCTGATGAATTTGAATGCAAATTCACAAAACATTCAAACAAACCATGTTTAAACTTGGCTCATCAGATGCAAATATTGTGCATTAATCAGGGAATACCCATTCATGAAAATAATGAAAACTGACACCAATATAATAAAATCATTACAGGTTCTGGGAATTAAACAAGCCATACCCTTGCTTCTTCTACCTGATTAAATGCTTCTTTGCAGTTTACTTTTGATCTGTAATTCAAAAACAAATCACTTCAGTCTTTGAGCCCAGAACTCTGTAATCTTGCTATGGGGTTCTAAGTCGAAATTTCTGGGGAGAAGAGTTGGGTATAAAAAAGGCAGGGTGCGAGTGTGTGTGTGTTTGGGGGGGGAGGGGTAAGCAAGAACCGCTGAGAACATGGAGCACAGTAGATGAAGCAGTTAGATAAAGTGAGGTTTACAGACTCTACCAGCAAGCATTCATAAAACAATCACATGAATAGCACTGTACAGAACAAAAGGCAATGATGATAAAATTGGGCACTTTGTTTTATAAAGCTGGCACAGATGGGTCTGTCACACTGCATGCTTCATTTTTATGAAACCTCAACCACCTTCACTTTGCATCATGTTTTCAGACAAGGGGTTTAAGTGCAGCAGGGCAATGGATTGCCAATTATTTCTGTGACTGTCCCAAACTGAGCCGGCAAAATGAATTGAAATATGTTCTGTCTGATAAATTGGATGCCTGGAGTTGTATCTAAATAATATATATATTGATGGTTCTCCCCATAACCCCCATTATCCAATTACAATGAACAAATTTTCATTTTCAGTCAAATGACGTAATTCTAGCATGGACGTTTTCAGTCATATCTGTGCATTAAATTCCTGTCAGTGATCAGACTCTAAACAATACTTCATTCCTCATTTATGCATGTATTGCTAATAATGCACTATATAGCTACCCAATCAATGCAGTTTAAGAAGTTCTTTGATGCAGCATGATCTGCCCCAATTTGTGCATATACAGTATGTGAAATAAAAGGAGATGAATTTGCCTAATTTTCATTTGAATGACTGCTACAAAAGTTTGGGAGAGCCTGGGCTCCAGCCTGAGCCGAAACACCTACTCTGCAATTAAACAACCCCGTAGCCCGAGTCAGCTGATACAGGCCAGCCAGAGGCATTAAATTGCAGTGTAGACATATCCTTACATGCCCAGCAGATGGTGGGAACACTATAAAGGAAACACATCAGGTTGTGTAACTCCCTCTGGACAATTGAAGAATGGGCTTCATGAGCTCCCAAGGTGGCCACATTCAACTTTCCTTGGCCGAAGGGATGGTTACTCTCACACAGACCCAGAGTGAGAGGACCCTTGTGTGCTAAGCCCTTCTGTCTCTCAAATGTTTAGGCCAAAATTTTCAAATGTGAATGCCTAAAGTTAGGTACATAAATCCATATTTAAGCCCCTATTGGGCATTTGAGGGCTTGTCTACATGGCGCGGCAAAGCACACCAGAGGAGTATGATTTGTAAAGTGCTCTAATGGTTGTGCTTTAATTGCCCTGTGTATCCCCTGCTGGCATAATCTAAAAGGTACCTAGTTCACCTGTAGGCAACCATACCTGTAAGTATGCAATCACATTAATTGGGTACCTTTGCGTTTACGCCAGCAGGGTCTACACTGGTCAGTTAGAGCACAACACGCTAAAGAGCTTTAAAATCACACCCCTCTAGCATCTTTACTAGCACTGTGTAGACCAGCCCTAACTAACACAATGTGGTTCAGTACCTCAGCCAATGTCTAGTCAAGACTGGGTCATGAATGAGCCTGAGATGGCTCAAGCTCTACCCAGACATGATTGAAGTGACAATAAGTAGGTTGGGGGAAGCAGCTGGAAGATACGGCAGAGGTAATATCAGTCTCTTTGACTGAAGGAGTACATCTGCCATCAGTTATCAGAGCTGGCAACTGAGGGGTGATTTTAGATCCCCAGCTGCTGTTTGACGATCATATTACAGCAGTGACCCAGTCAGCCTTTTACCATACTTGTCTGGCTAGGTGGGTGTGTACTTTCCTTTTGGATGCAGACCTTGCCACTGTTATCCATGCTTTGTACCCTCAAGATCAGAATATTGCAATGCACTCTATGTGGGACTACACTATTCAGAGACTGAAGGTAAAATCCTGGCAGCACTAAAAGTCATTGGCAAAACTCCCCTTGACTTCAGTGGGGCAGGATTTCACATGGAAGCTAGTTCAGAATACAGCAGCTCACTTACTGAGCAAGGCATCTCGTAGGCTGCACAAGACACGAGTACTCTGGGATCTGTGCTGGCTGCCCATTGGTCTGTGTGTGGCATTTAACGTCTTGGTTATGACCTACAAAGCCCTAAATAACTTTGCGACTGGCCCACCTGAGGGACCGCCTCTCTTCCCAGGCCATAGTTAATGCTACAATCAGCAGAGGTGTTCAAGTTCCTTATGAAAGAGTGGGGGCTGCTGGCCAGGTATGTTCTATGAGGACTCCAGCACTCTGGAACTTATTTCCCAACTTGGTCCAAAATAGCCTGAGTTTGATGACCTTTGGGACATGCAGCAAAATACATCTCTTTGGTGGGGTTTTTGGAGAGGGTTGAGAGTATGGAATTTCATGGAACAATGAAGGAGCTGAAAAGTGCTTTTTTGCTCGTAGCTGGTTGGCTGAGTTCCTGTCTGACTGATTGTTGAATGTTCCTAGGGTGGGGGTTGCTGTAATGTTAATTGAGTGTTAGGGTGCCTAGAGCCTTGCAGAGGCATGCATTTTTTTTTTACTACTGTATTTACATTGAAATAAATAAAAATATAAGAGGGACCTGATTTTCAGAGGTGATGAATACCCACCACTCCCAGATCTGGGACCCATTGTGGCAAATACTGTAGAAAAATATAGGAAGATATAATAAGGTCAATTTTCAAGTTTAACGGAATATCCTAATCCTGCTTTTGAATGCTCACATTGGCATTTAGATGCATAAATGTACTAAATGCCAATTTGAACACTGAAATGTGGACTTAGGACTTTATATACAAGCACCCATCTTTGAAAACAGAGACAGCTTGTTCAGGGCTTGCCCATTTAGCCTGGATAAATCCTGTTCCTGTTTTAAAAGATTTTTGTCACTGCAGTGCAATTTTGAAGCAAAGTGGTATGTTTGGTGCTCTCATTTGCATGACAATACCCAGAATGCTCTTCCAGCTCACAGCTATTTCTTAGAAGTACTGACATGTTTAAGCTTTGAAAATAAACCTATCATGTGGGTGCGTTTGTATGTGCCTTAATTTTTTCCCTACAGTGTGTGTGTTAGAAGAAGAAAAAGTAAAGTATACAATCCATTACAGGTAACCAGACCAACTTGCACTTGATAAACACCAATCAGTGATCAAAATTACAGCTGGTAGTTTGGCAAGTGTCTAACAGAGTCATTGATTAACTGATCAACTGGTTCCCCTGTGCATACTTTCTAAGAACTGACATTAGTCATCCAGGGCTCTGTCAAGAGAGCTGTCACAATACATTAACTATCAATTAGAAAAATTAAACAATTAATGTATAACATGCTGAACAAACACAGAGTAAGAAAATAGTTGATCAACTTGGACTTTACTCATCCTCTGCCTCTTTCTCTCTCTGCTTGCTACAGAAAATAAATTCACTCCATTCACTTATATTGCAGTGTAGAATATCAGACTGCTCTAGTGTGTGGATTTCACTGTTAAGATGCTATAACACTAATTGTCAGTTTCCAATGATCAAAGTAATTTGGTTAAATAATTGGTTTACATACACTAGATTTTATTTGCTACACAAAGGTAAAACAAATGTTATAATGAGAAACCATCTGTAGAAGAGAGAATATTTTGGTGATAACCCCAACACAGGGTCAAAGTATAAGGGAATGTGTGTGTTCTGTAAATATAAATAATGAGGTGAAGTCCAATGTGTTTACAGAGCAGAAGAGGTTTACACCTGACTTAACCTAATATTTGCCGGTGGGAAAGATTAAGCTACATTTAAAATTATTATTCTTTTGCCATTTGGATTTTGTCATTGAACACGTAATCAACACTCCCAACAGGATGTTTTTGTGAATAATTTGGGAGTGTTGATTACATGACTGTCATTTAGTACCTTTTCTTATTAAATAGAGGTTAATTGTTGTCATATAAAATTCTTTTTACTTTCTATTTACTTTACCAGTTGCGTCAAGACCCAATATATATATTTTTAAATAGTGTCTTTTCGTTATCTGCCTAAGATTAATTTGATGACATCATGATAACCCTTCAGGCCATTATGGCCTTGTTTTTACTTCTTTTTTTCTTCTCGTTTATATAATATATGGATCTGACCACAATTTTTACAGCTCCTCCCTAGATGCAGAAAGGGAAAGCTGTAACTAACTGCCTGCAGCAGTTGGCAGAAACTGTTTCCTTTAACCTCCCTTTAGACCACCGGGCATGAGGAACGGTTGAAACATTTTCCTTTACCCACCAGAGTGCATGCTTTTTCTGAATGTTGCCAGAGCAGCTTCATTCAGAACACACTGCCATCGAAGTTTGTTCAAAATTCTGCCAGAATGGCTTAAATTAAAAAGTAATTTAAAAACTCTCAAAAACTAATCATTCATGGGTATGACATAACACCCATTATTAACAGTGCTCAGTGATGTCACACCTCTGAATTATGAGATGCTACCTTGACGTATGTTCAAAACTGCTACTCATAAATTATAATGGGATTTTGAAGGCTACATAGCGTATTTCTACTGATAAGCAGTGTCTAAAGAGATTAGTATATATTCTATAGTATCTACTGTCTATGCTGATGGTGTGTATTATACTCTTTGGAAGAACAGTCCAGTAGCTCTTTATTCTGATTGGCTGAGAGGTTCTATTTGTACAACAATATAGAAAAAGAGGCTTCTTAGTTACTGTAGGAATAACTCATAATGGATACGGTATAGAGGGTATGATTATCCTATGATAACCACATCTTGTGTTGAGTGTAGCTGCTCAATTATATCTGCTACATCAATCAATAGAAAACTCTTAGTAGGACAGACAAATTAGCTTTTTAAAGGTGACATCTGTCTAGAAAGAATTTTCAGCATTGTATTTTAGGACTTGATCCTGCAAATATTCACATACATAGGTAATCATACATATCTGAATAGTGCTATTCAGTCAGTGGGTCTGCTTGCTTTCACAAAATTACACACGAGTATTTGCAAATTTGGGGTATTAATAACTAGGGCTAGATCTTCAACTCTTGCAAATCAGCATAATTTAACTGAAGTAAAGGGAGCTGTGCTGATTTACTTTAATCTAGAACTTTTTTTTGTTAGTACCTATGACTCGGACAATCTACATATTTTAAGACTAAATTAAATTAAATGGCCATACTAGAAAATCTGCATTTCAATAAAGCCTGTATATATTAAACCTTCATTTACAGTAAAATAATTGTGCTGTAATCTTTCGCACAGTCCAGGTTACAGATTAAGACCTGTAATCTGCTTTTTCTTGGTCTATTTTGAGTTTAAATGGAAACAAACCTTACAGTATAGAATTGGTTTAAGGTCACCTGTCTACGAGGGATTATTGTGTAGTTCCTTTTTATATTTCCCCCCTACTAGTTTGAGGGACAAAAGGTCAGCAGCACCCTAAGGGCTTTTTCAAATGACCTCTTTAGCAAATAAAGTCATACCCTATGTATAGAGACCATTTCCCAAGGGCAGCCTGTAGGTTAAAATATGAAATTTTTCTGGCATATGTCAGTGAGTGAAATAGTGTGGAAAACAGAACCACTAGTTATGGAAAGTTAAAGCCCAAATGAAAGAACATGAATTTCTATAATGTGCCAATTTAAATTATTGTATATTGAAGCTGAAGACATCAGCTATAGGCATAACAGAAACACATTAGTTTCCTTTTATGTCAGGCACACCCCGATTCAAATGCAGAACAACTTGCTTACTCTAGCTTGAAAACGCAACAGATTCAGCTTATTTGAAAACTGAAATTAAAAAAAATCCTCTAGGGAATTGAATAAAATTGGCCCTTTTCTTTATTACTGTAATTTTAAGACTGTAAACTGCGTCAGCCCAAAATTACCAGCAAATTGTCTGAAATCAGTTGTCAAGAAAGAATCTCTCTGTTATGGTTCTCTGGATTATATCTTTTTTTAACATCTTGGCACCTCATTTCTGTAATTGGTTAAGAGATAATGTGCAAAACTCAAAACTTTCAAGTATTCATAAGACATAAAAAACGTTTTAAAACAAATGATTTGACAGCTGCAAATGCAGGATAACACCTAGTTGCATTATAGAAACAGTGTGGATAATTACTTTTTTCAAAAGGAAAGACTCTGTGGACCAAGGTCCTGTCTGAATTTCCCTGCAGCTCAGTTAATGTGCAATAATACAAATCCTGTTGTCACCTCAACCTAAGTCTCTTTATCATCCATACATCAGTAAGAATGATGAGAGACGTCCCATGATTCTAACAGTCTTCCTTTGAAGGAGCCACATGTTAATTACTGCACTAATTATGGTTTTTGAATAACCAAATGAAGTAAGCAGTCTATGGGAGGTACAGGCATAAACCTAAGACTGAGAAAATACTAGTTACTGAAGTCGTCAGTGTAAACTGACACACTGAACATGCTTAAAAGAAGTAGAAGAAGTAGATTTTAAAAGACAAGCATCTTAAATAATTAGGGTTCCATACAGGAAAAAGAAATGTTATTTCTTAATGGCAAGTGCATTTAAACTGTTATCTAAAGATCTGAAGGTAAGCCTGCTTAATTCAGTGCTTCTTCTTTTGTTATTAGGAAAACATAATTGTTCCAAATAATTAGCACTAGAGTACATCAGAAGCTGACAACAAAATTATAGAAATCTTCATATTCAGATCCGTCTAGCTGGCTATTAGGAACAGTTTCTGATCATAACCCATTAGTTGAAGTGCTGTGAGTTCTTGATTGCCACCAAATAACCTCAGATATCTGCCGAAGTTAACAGCCCCTATTTATTCAGAGTTTTCTTGACAGTAAAAATTGCTTAGGAGTTTTACAGCTGCCACACAAAAGAACAGTATTGGATGTGCGTACTTGGTGATAAAATAATTGAAATGTGGATTTTAGACACAATTTTAACTTCTAACTTTCTAAATGAAATACAGCCAAGGGATTTCATTTTGTTACAATGGTACCATTGGCTTTCATGTTGATTAAAAATTAAAGTGAATCCATTTCAAATCTTTCCAGTTGTGATGTCCATGCTAATTAAACTAAGATTTGTATGGAGTGTTTTTTGGCATAACAGCCCTATTTTTGTCCTTATTTTCCCATTTAACACTGATGGATCAAACAGTTCTAGATTTCTCTGTTTCTTGCAGTCCAAAGCCTCATTTTCTCTCTCTTTGTGAATAATGCCAATGTACATACTGTTTCTAATTCATTTTTTAAACAGCTAACTAGCTCTCTTAGCACTATTGAAAAAGACAGAAAGAAGCGTAGGATCTTTTAAAACACACTGAAAAATTTATCCTTTTGACAGAAATCACTGCAGTAACCTCACATGAAAAAAACCCCCAGTGTAGACACTATAGGGAAAAATAGACGTTACTTATCCAGCTTTAATGAATGGATTATTGATAATGTAATACAGAGAAAATGAAAACTTGCTTAAATAGCCAAATACTTTAGTTATCTATAATGCTATTTGAAGCTACCTTCAAAATGTTTTCTGTGATAATAGCTTAGTTTATAAACCTACAAAGCTTTATGTCAAATCCCATGAGGGATAATTTTGATTACTATAGTAATTAACGATGTTGGAAAGTAATATGGATTTTCGGTTAAGATTTGAGTTTGAAGTTAATTAGTCTTCACATTACAATTTGCTGATTAATTATGGATATTTAGTTATAAAGAGAGATGGTAATTATTAATCTCAAAAATCATCTAGGATAATTAACTAAAACTTTGACGTCGGTTACCACTTGCCTTCTGTGTAACTTCCAAGATACCAATTGTATGGAAAAGAGCAAGAGCCTTCTCAAAAAGGTACAAATTCCTACACCTAGCTTTCTTTGTGTATCCAGTGCAGTGAACAAATTTTATTCTTAAATAGTTGATGTATACCACCCACTTTGAAGCAAGGACAGAAACTTAATTTTTGTCAGGGTTCAGATCTTTCATAGCATATTCTTACAATATGCCTCATTTTATCTCAGTAAAATGTGCTATAAAAGAAATTCCAGTCTGAGTCTTAACTTGGTGTACTGTCGACATCATGTCTTAACCTTAGAGCTGCAATGTTCTCTTCTGATTGATGGGCTTTGTCAGTTCCCATGTTAAACTCTGGAATGAACCTCAGTGTTGCTACAGATATCTTTATTTTCCAACAGCAGCCGCCGTTAGCAATGCCAAGGAAATATTAAAGCAAAACTACTAATTAGTGTAATAATTAACTTATCGTTTGAAATCACCTTTGTTTAAAAAAAATGTTTTTCTTCTTTTCCTCCTAATCTGTGAGGAACAAAATCTTAGTGTTATCACAAGGGGAGGGGAATGTGATTAAGAAAAAGGGTTAAACCAAAAAACATCAGCAGCACATCAATGTCCTGGTATTTACCCTAGTAACACAGACTCTGAACAGGGATCTGTTTACATTATCTCTAGATCATCTTGACAATATTTATTCTCTATTTACCTAAATGAGGCAATATGATGATATTTATTGCTCAGAATGGCTAAATATAGACTTTTCCTGAGCACTCAGTACCATAGTGGGAGGTTTTGCTCTAATCTACATCTTTAAACTGACAAGCTGGAGAATTCCTAATGAATGCCTCTTTTCATCTGGATGTCTGTGTGTATTTGACAGTATAAATATTTAGCAATATCGGAGTCAGCTTGTGATTTTACCCAGATGGACTGATTGATGCCTTGGCTTGACGTTGCCAAAGACAATCCATGTAGTTATATAAGCAATTTCCCTCTTACTTCCTAAGAAGCAATTAGGTGGCCAAAGGCAGCAACCCAAAAATAGTGAAAATACTTCTGGTATCAGCTGACAACTCAGAGGGATAAATAAAATATGGTACTTAAATTATTACCACTTTACTTTCATGAATCATGGGATTAAAGCTTTCACTTCTAAAGTACATATAAATTGCAGGGTTTCTTATGTCTGTAATTTGCAAGAATCTAAGTTAAAATACCAGCTAATCAGTCAACTCGCATTCACCTTGGGAAAAGTACCACCCCTTCTTGTCATTTTTGTAAATTGCATGCCTAAGCACCAATGTTATTTTCAGAGGGGAAAAAAAAGCTTGTTGTCAATAACATATATTGCAGTCTAGTTAAAACAACATTTGTTAAGGTTTAATCGCAAATGTAATCTACTTTTAAAGTTTAGACAGAACGCTCAGAAAAATTCAAGGGACAGATAATAAATCATTTCCCCCTATCCTGGGTGTGAAAAAGGTAGATCAGATTCCCGCAGGTGTGTTTCTTTTTTCCTCTACATGTTGCAAATTGTTTTTCCCCCATATCAGCTGAAACCTTACAATAATATGAAGACTACACTGGCTTCGACAAATAAATGTGTGCATTCCATTGTTTTCAACTTATGTGAAGTGTACTCTAAATGTAATTAAACATGCCCACTCATTTTAGTTACTATATGTCTCTGGTCCCCACCATCTAATCCATAATGTATCCATGTAATGAACTGCAACATCAAAAAGTTTTTGCTAAAATTCCTTTTTATTATTTTTTTTGCTGGCTGGTGAATGTCAGCTTTACATTAGCTATGCACTATTTATCCATCTCAATTTTACATGCTGTAAGATGCCTGCAATGATTATGTCATGTGCTTTTACGCATGTTAGTGGTTGGGGGGTGGGGAGCGTGGGGTTGAAGGGGAGAAAACAGTCATACACTATTTTTGGCAACAGTAATATTCACATATCTCAGTTATGTTGCTGATTTCCCCCCCTTTAGTTTTCTTTGTTTTCTATTAACTCACCCCAGTCTTCGTATAACCCATGCAATAACTCAGGAGAAAGGGCAAGCAAGACATTCTTCTTCTTGACACTAATACCTATAGATCCCATTCTAGTGTGATATCTCTCCCTATCACAAAATATCTCAGCTCACAGAATTCTCAGAACTCAAGAACTGGCATTCTTAATATATTCCACAGGCAAGTGGGATACAATGCCCACTGGTAATCAGACATACACAACAAGGTTTCATTGGGACCGGCTGTCTAGTTGTAATGTACAGCAGCTTTTAAGTGCAGCACACATCAGCTACAGTATATTCTTCTGTATGGCAGTTTCTGACTTACCTTTTTTATTATTATTCTCTGACCTGCTAGCTGCCAAATAAAAATAAATGTATGCTGCTTTCTATTTATTGGATTTGATTAGTAATAAATTTGTTATTGACCAGATATAGAATGTTAGGCTTGAGGCACAATCCAATGGTCTCTACTAACTCGATCATTACGTACTGCACCTTCAGTCAAGCTGCATTGAATCACTTTACTCTATGTTTTGTTTCTGAATTGTTTGGCTGGATGATGGGAGGTGTTTTGTAATGAAAAAGGTGCAAGAGTGACAGAAGGCCATTTCTTTATCCTAGAAGACAACTAATATATGATGGAAGAAAGAATGCCTAGTAATAGAGTGCACTGTACGTGGTACAATCCGTTGCCCAGGTTTAAGTGAGAAATGACTAGGTCTGATAAGGCAAAGTTTAGAATAAACTGCATTGTTTTACAAAATATGTCATCAGAAAAACGCATTAACTCTAATCAGCCAAAATGGTGTGATTCATCGCTTAATTTCAGAGTACTGGGCTATAAATTATAAAAGGCCTGCCACAACTAATTTTTGCAATGGCATACTGGATGAAAAATGAAATGTCCAAGTGGCTACAAGTGAAAACCTTCCATCTTTCTTCCACGGCTGAATATTACTTACTCTAATGATGTATAATAGCCTACAACTACACTTAACCTGTGCATTAAATGGCAGCATAAACTGTTTACCTAGAGTTATGAAGAAGAAAACAGCAAATCAAGCAAAGGAAACTAAAATGTGTACATTAACCTCCCACATGCCAACATAATTGTCCCCTACAGATGATGTATAACAGTGACTCCAAATCATATTTATTTATTTATTTTTGCATTACGGGTTATGCTTCAAGTATCTAAAGTGTCAAAGCATGTGTGATAAATTGATGCCAAAATGTACCTAATTAATAAGTCTGATGATGTTTAGAGTAAAACAGATGCTGGCTATGTTGTTAATGGAACTGCAGCTATTACAAAAATAATTGCATCCTATGTTCCTCAAATATACAGGTATGATTTTAAATGAAATAACATTATAATTTGCCAGCCGAAATAAAACCATTTCGTAAATTCTTCTGGTGAATTTATGTACAAATATGTAACAAGGGATCAAAATAATTAACCAGGTCAACAGCATTAGCAACAAATGTTTGTTAAATACCCTATTTCTGTGGCTTTCACTTATGGTATTTCTCTGCACAAGATTATTACTCTCTCTCCTGCCCCCCTCCCGTGTAACACATACATGCCAATATGCATACTGTATATAAACATATGAACAGAATCCAATATTGAGTAAGTTAAAAAAATACATAATAAAAGCCCAGAAAGTTTCTTACTATGCTGTAACCACTGATTACTAAAAACATCAGATACATGATATTTCTAGTAGTCAGAATTCTTTATATCAAAGGACATTGATAACTAAAGAATGACTATAATACTTTATTCCTATCGTTTTGCTATATGCATAAAATATAATAAAGTTTAAAATCTTTGTCTCCTTTCTTGCAAAACAACTGCTTATTTGCTTTGTTTCTTTTAAAGATGACATATCCAAGGGGAATCAATTGACAGAAAAACTGAAGGTAGAAAATTCTATCCTTTTGAAGCAAGTTTTGGAGAATCTGATTAGGTCTCATGCTGCAATACTAGGTATTCCATTTTTGCCAAAGGGCCAGCTATTATTATTAACATCATTTGTCTGAATCATTACTCTGCACCTTGGTTCAGCAAACACTATGAAGATGGCATGGTAATAAATGACCGCAGGAGTCTTTCCTGCTTCGGCCTGTTTTTATCTGCCACCTCTCTACCGTCAGCTCCATCTTTCTGAACCTCTCTGAATCCCCAAAAGGGACGGGGCGTCTATTTGTTTTCCACTAGGTTACCACTCTGTCTATTGTTGTTTGCACTAAAGGGTACGAATTCAATTCATTCTTGTGACATAAAAGCACTGATACAGTAAATTTTTTGCCCAAGAGAAAACACAAACAAAGTTGCTGAATATGGGCTAAGATGTGAAGCACGAGTATGTATGTGAAGGAGCTTTCTGAGGCAGTCTTACTTACCGAATACTGCTTTTTCCCCAGCACAGACTAGACAACCACATATACTATTTTAAACCTCTATTAACCTTTCCAAATTGGTACTTAGTGGAGAACAGTGATTGTGTAGGAGGGGTTATGTAGTACAACCTACCATAGCAGAACACACCGAAGTGTAAGCAGGGGAGGAAGCAAGAGATTGGAAGGTAAAATAGCCAATCAATGGCTTCAAGATTAAGAAGCCAACTACTACTGGAATAAAGGAATTTAGTTAGTTTGATAGACTAGAAAGATGATAAAAAGAAACAACCAAGACCTTTAAAAGCATTAAAAAGGGAGCACTAGGATGAGAGAGAATGACAGGGCATCAGGTAAATTTATTTCTCAGCATGTTGAATTTCCCACTAATTATTTTAATTGTCTTTTTTTTTTTTTACTGAATATGAGAAAAATAATTAGCCTGTAATCTAAACAAAATCAATCAAAACTGGACAGACTGGACACTATTCTGATCCTCCAGCTTGCATTACTGAGATTTTTTTTTTTTTGCACAATAAAAAACAAAACACTAAGTGGTGTAATGAATTTTTCTCTTTTAAATGACGAAAAATGAGTATTTTTCTTCCTAGCAAAAAGAAACAAAGTAAAAAAATATTACACAAAGCAGATCCTAAGATATCCCAATTCCAAATACTTAGTCTAAGGGCTTGTCCGCACAGCACACCACCACTCAGTAGATGGGTGTACATTCTAAAGCACACCAACATGTTGTGCACTAACTGGCCTGTGTAAACCCTGCCAGTGTACACTAAAAGTTCCCTGAAGCACTATGTTAACGTACGCTAGGAAGCTTTCAGTGCATATCAGCAGCGTCTACATGGGCCAACTAGTGCACAATACACTGGGGTGCATTAGAATTCGCACCCATCTACTGCACATGGTTGTGCCGTGTAGACCAGTGGTTCTCAAACTAGGGCCACCGCTTGTGCAGAGAAAGCCCCTGGCGGGCTGGGCCAGTTTGTTTACCTGCCGCATCCACAGGTTCGGCCGATTGCGGCTCCCACTGGCCTTCCTTAAAGGTTTTCAAGGTCAGGCTTGACAAAGCCCTGGTTGGGATGATTCAGTTGGGGATTGGTCCTGCTTTGAGCAGGGGGTTGGACTAGATGACCTCCTGAGGTCCCTTCCAACCCTGATATTCTATGATTCTATGATTATGTCTCATCATTTAAAAGAAAAAAATTCGCTACACCACTTACTGTTTTATTTTGCAAAAAAATCTATCTCAGTAATGCAGAC
Source organism: Natator depressus (assembly GCF_965152275.1). Taxonomy (NCBI): domain Eukaryota; kingdom Metazoa; phylum Chordata; order Testudines; family Cheloniidae; genus Natator; species Natator depressus. The sequence goes on along the minus strand of NC_134235.1, from coordinate 98,305,696 downwards.
AATATGGAAGATCAGAACAGTATCCACAGCTTGTTCGGTTTTGATTGAAATCACACCCCCCTAATGCACATTGCCATGCCACAGACAAGCCATAAGACTTTCATCTGATGGTAATACTTAATGAGGGTAATATTAGAAACTCTATTCAAAAAAGTAAATATCGATGTCCCAATCAGTGTAAACACTTCACGCTTTGGGGAAATTAAGTTACGTAAATGCAGTTATGAAGCATACTTAGCATGAGCTTTTCACTGCCAAGGGCAACAGATATGAGGCTAAAAAAGTGCCAAACTTGGTAAACCTCAAAGAATGTAGCCAAACACTTCCCTACTTCTAGTACAAATCTTACAAAACAATACATGAAAAAAAAGAAAAGAAACCCCCTCCCGAATGTGAAATCCTATAACTGTTCACAATTCCTGGAACATTACCTTGTGTACAACTTTCTTCATTATAAAAATGTGCTACATTACTGCCAGAAGTTAAGAAGTTATTACTTGAAAATCGCTGGCTAATCTAGCTTGTGCTAAGATGGATTTTTAATGAAAGTTTAATGAATGATAAATACTTGTTTCTTGATAAATGTTTAATTATGCCAATAATTACCAACTGCTGAAAACTACTGTTGTGTTAATAATGGCATTTTAGTACACAAGCAGTTTCATGAGTCATGGTGCTGTTAAAGATCAGAATTCCATCTGTCTAATGCAAACTAGCAAAACAAAAGGAAAGTCTAATTAATATTTTGATAAATTTTCCCCACACACTTTAAAAGTGATGTCCTTTTGTGAAAAATTAAATCTACTTAGTCTGCTTTGGGATGAGAAGAAGTACACAATCTCAGAGCGAAGATATTATTATTATTTGTACATATGAACCTGTGAAAACTCGAAGAAAAAAAATGAACTAAAACCAGATACAAGGTATGTGACCATGCTGTCTATTTGCAGACAGCTAGCTCACTTGTGGGTAGTGAGGACATTACATTCACTGGAAGCATTAGAAATCACTTCTAAAATACAGAATCACCCTCTCCTCTTTTTGTATTGCTTGTTGCAATTGTCTGAAAGACCACTACTTTCTTATCACACCAACCCCAGCAATTGCAACCCTCACCTCTTGCAATAGCTAACAATTTTGGAGCCTAATGATGTATTTACATAGGTGGAAGAGGAGTATTCTTGTTGTGGTAGTGCAACCAAAGGCTCTTGTGGGGATTAGGGCCCCATTGTATTAGACACCATACAAATACAGGAAAAGAAATGAACACAAATGTATAATATAGTAGCACACAGAGAAGGGAGAATACAACCTTCTGCTTAGAAGAATTATGGGAGTTTTGGGGAGTTTCGAACACTTGTTTATTCTGGGATGTTTTTTCTCCCAAATTTAAATATATTCAACATTCCTTATGCTCAAGACACTTGTCTGGTTCTGCCACTCATAGATGGCTGCACGTGAGTGAAGTGATTCTTACAGTTTAGTGCTAAATGTCACTGGCTTTACTAATGTGACTAGTCCAATCGATTTTCAGTAGTAAGGCCAGCAGCATCAGTTTGTAAAGTGCTTTAGGATTCTTTAGGATGAAATGTGCTATAGGCCTGATCCAAAGCCATTGACTTCAGTGGGCTTTAAATCGGGCACTACATGAATATAAGGTGTTATGGATCAGATCCTCAGCTGGTGTAAAGCAGAGTAGCAGCTCTGACTTCAAGTGGAGCTATTGCAATTTAAGCCAGTTGAGGATCTGGTACGTACAGGTATCAATAGGACACAAATGCAAATTACCTTCACTTGTGAAAACAAAAAATTAATGTGGCCACACTATTCTTATTGGCAAACTATGAGATAGGATACAAAACATTTTTTTAATGTGTTAGGTGAACATTCTATTTCTACTACTAGAAAATTAGTTTTATTCATATGCCAGCTGATTCAGTGCCATACCTTGTATTAGAATATTTAAAAGGACAAATTGATGCAAAATGATTTTCAAGTACAATATTTTTCTTGGGACATTCCTTTTTAAAAACTGTTCAAATTTCTATATAATTGGACACGGTTATAAGCTCTGTCTTACAACTGGAGGGACAGTTATAACTAAGACTTCACTACAAAATATGTTGTATGCAGTAATTCTGCATAGATAATGGAATGGACTAGGTGAACTAATATGTTGTTGTAATTTCTAACACCTATGAGTCAGCGATGCAAATATTTATCTGCATAAATAGAATGCACTTTTTTTTACTTAACATCATTCATATGTTATTCTCACGGTTCATCAGAAAAATAGAATTTATTGAGAGACTTTATCCTTAACTTACATATCTTGTTGAGCTGTTGGTTTCTGAAACTATTTCTTGTTACTACAAGAGTGGTTGCATGACATCTTGAAGTAATTGTCCATTATACTCATGCAGGTCGGCAGTAGTTTACACAAAAAGGCAACATACCATATAAACAGGCAATAAACAACATGCTGAAGCAAGCAAACATAGGTATAGACTATGAGGGCATTTAAAAAAGGAACCACTTTTTACCATAGGGAGAAAGAGATGCTGCCATGGATTACTAAAGTATGTTAGCGTATGCATGGCATCCACAATGCAGAACAAATGTCTGTGAAGTGAAACAGAAAACAAACTCCATGTTGACAAATGGATGGTGGCTAATAGCACTTCTTCCATGGGATTACCTCAGGAGAGTGAAGAACAAATCCAAGGGCATTATAAAGCATATTTTGACAATTTTTCTGAAGTTACACTGTAGCATGTTACAGCCCAGAGGTTAAAAAAATTACCTTGATTGTACTATAATGTTCAATAGCCTTAGCTATAGCCTTTTATGATACTATAGCACAATGCCCTATAATTTGGATAACTCAAGGACCATACATCTATAGCTATCACTCGCTGATGACTAATAAATGCTGGATAGCATATAAATGTATATCATATTAATAATATGTATTATCCGTTCCATATATATTTATTTATATATGCATATTAATATGTATTAAGCACCAATAACATTAAGCACAAATATTGTAACAGTGATATAGCCTAAACTGTCCTATATCATAATCCCAGTTAGGGAAGTAACTTCATGAACCAGTTCCTGGAATGCTAGTATCCAAAACAAAGATAAGGAAGGAACAGAACAACAAGTTAGGGAACTGGGACAACTGATGGGTTGGATTACAGTGACACGTAAAGAGATGTGTACCTTGTAAAATCATCATACAAATAATACCAGCTGAAATGTGCAACGTGGGGAGCAAACCTTCTGTGTAAGACGAATATAACATCGCTGTGCAGGGCAGCTCCTCTCAGAGCCTGGTATGGTGTAGTACCTTTTACCTGTACCATATTAATAAACCTGACAGTGGTTATTTGGTCTCCTAAATATATTTCATAAGAAACTAAAGTGTGGTCAAGCAATTGACTATACAATTTATCAACACCTCCTAACCATTCATGATTCTAGTTGAAGATGTGAGGTTTAATGGTGGGGAAAAGATAGGATAGGTCCTAAACTGGTGAAGGAGAAGATGTGGGTCTTCTTGTGGTAGAGAGAAGAGTTGTGAAACTTGCAGATTTCATATGAAATTAGTGAACGTTATAGGGGGTCCCTCCAGGATGAGAACACAGTCATCTGCAAATGCCTTCAAACGTAACTCATTGGCTTTGGCTTGTAATACCTGAAATGCAGGGGTGCTGGAACTAGCAGCAGCACCTCCTGGCTTAAAGTGGTTTCCATCATAGACAGGGTTTACAGTTTTGCTCAATGGCTCTCAGCACTCCCACTATAAAAACTGTTCCAACGGCACAGCTGAAATATACTACTGAAATGGGTGGCAGATAAAAATCAAGTAATTCTGTAGTGAATATACGTCTCAGCAAATCATAAGTATATGAATAAAAAATGTTAGTCTCATAGTTCAAATGTTTTCATCCTTTGCATTATTAGCTAAACCATGACCTAAATATGCAGCTATAGAAAGTCCACTGAACAATACAGGCCTGATTCACCATTCCATTATACTGGTTTTACACAAGTGTGACACTGGTGTCATGGAGTGGAGAATCAGACCCTGTAAATGGCTTGCCAAAGAATAATAATGCTTTTGATTTCAAGGAAATTCACGCACTCTGGGTATAATGATTGAACAGACTATAAACACTATTCTGATCTTCCATACAGCTGGCATAATTTTTTTTAGCTATGAAGAAGAATGCTCACACGTAGTTGATATTAGAAACTCCATTCACAAAAGGAAATCACCCAATGCAACTTCCAATGACCAAAGCCCCCAATTTGTATAGCTAAATTCTGCTTATCTGGGTTTTCCCTAAAGTTTAAACTAGATATGGCATCAGTCATGTAGTACTGCTGTGCTCTGTTAAACAGCTTCTATGTTTCATCTCAGAGGTGGCTGCTTTTCAGTGGTGGGTGAACAGCCTTCTGGATGTACTGGTAGTTTATAAGGTAGTTCAGAATCCTTTGAGATGAAAAGTGCTATGTAAAATATTAAAATATTATAGCAGATTTGGGATTATAGAATTAATTTAGAAAGATAAACTGCAAAACATAGTATTTGTTTTTTTCTGGATGAGACTAGTAATATTTATCACAAAGCACCCATGGAGCCTGAGCCAATCAGATTGCTTAACTAGCTTAAAATACTCAGACCTCATCTTTGTACAGCAATAATAGTGGACATACCTATTATCGCTCAGATGTGAAGAGATTCTGTATTTTTATTATTTTTAATTTAGCAGGGTTATTTTTGTAAAAATGTTGGGACATCTGTGGGTGCTTTATGATATATTAACACATGCACCTCACTGTCTCCTTTCTTAACAGTATGTTGTCACATTTGCAGTTTGGGCAAGACAGAATTGCTCATCTTCCCCTCACAGCCCATCTGGTTTCTCCCAAGCTGCTCAGGCGACAACACGCTACAGAAAAAGCAATGTTATCAGGGGCACATAGCAAAAATATATATATATATATATATATATATAACATATTGCAACATGTTTTGTCATTTACAATGCATCATAAAAAGTTACATTGCATCTGACCAACAACATGATGTAATGTAAAATGACGTGACTACATGAAACAACACAGCATTACTCAAAAATCTGAATTTCAAGAAATAAGCACAATGGGGTCAATTAATTTTTTTACAATGTTTTAAATTCTGACAGAAATTAAGTCAGAAAAAAGGCAGGGAGATTAAGAGGTCAAATGCTTAATTTTTGTGGTGTTTACTCATTTTTTAAGGAAAAATCAAATTGGAGTAAATAATGCATTATGAAATCTGTATTGTATATCATTATCTATAATATTAAACAAAGCATAAGAAAGAATAATGGAAATAATATTAATTACTTTCAGAGCATGCATAGTGTAGCTGACTCTTTTCATGTTTTACATACAGTATAATAATCAAGTTATGAAAAAAACAGTGGGTTTTTAAAGACTATTGTCTTTTGGATTTGTTTTGATTTTTAATGGTAAGAGTACAAAGTAGAGCACTCTGTTCATTCCACAGATCTGCTTCTTAAGAATCAACATGGTGCACACCATGTGAACTGTCACATTAATAACCCTATGCTGATATTCAAATTTTCTGTCTTAAGCTAAAGAAAGATTGAATACCCTGCTGTTGTGTGGCCAAGATTGAAGAGGTGTCTCACTGACATTGTTCAAAGTTTATGAAAATATATGAATGCTCAAATGTCATTGGCTTTGCGCCTCCAACAGACTGTGGTTTTATGAGAAATCAGTCTTTTAATCAAAATGATTGAATACCTTAAGGTCGAATCCAAAGATATCAGTTAATATCTAGAAACGTGCTATTTCTGCAAATTTTGCCACACCGTACATATTGTGGTGCATTTTAAAGTGTTAATTTGTGCTTTCCATATTGAAAATTGATCTTGAATTTTATCTTTTTGTCAAGCAAAAACATATGGTTACAAGCTCTATGCATTTTATGTGACGGCTGTTGAAGCTGTCACATGTGCAAACTTGATAACCGATGTGACACATACGCAAATAATTTGCTTGTTTAGTAACAATTCAAAGATTCATTATTCATGCAAAAACACATTTTTTTAAAATGATCAGATGGAACTAGTCTTCATTTTGCACAATCTAGTCTCATTGGTGTGCAAACAAAGATAAAATAAAGCTGGGAACTAAGTGGTATTAAAACAAATCCAAGAATATGGGTATTTTCAGATAATTATTGAACCAGATGGTGTTTTTTTGTTAATTCTGCCATCAGCCTGAGAACTTGATGTCTTACATCTGCACTTGGTAAAATAAATTTTGCCACTGACATTATTTCACTTTTCTTAAAATATTTCAATCAGTTTTACACCAAGATTTGCAAACATCTGCCACAGTACATGGCTGTAAGTTGAAATTATTTGAAAGAATTCCATTAAGAAAACACTATTTATCCCAAACATTTTTAAATGTATCATCCCTGTTGCTAAACCTTCTGAACTACTATTGCATGTGAATTAAAAAACAAACATACTGACATAGTTATACCTTAAAATTTGACAAAGGGAACCTATATAAAAAGTCAGTAAAGGGTTTCTGGTTCATTTGGGATGCCATCTTGGAATTTCACGTTTTAGTTTGCTTTTGTAAGGCTGAAAGATTAAAATGATCTTAGCACAAAATTAAACAAAATCCGCTCCCTCTGCCCCTCCCCCCCATCATCTTGAGATGGGTGACTAAATTACAGAGCTATACTACAAATTAAGTTAAAACAGATGATGGAATATAAAAAGAATAAGACAGTCATGTTAATTAGAGATTATGTTATCAGCCCTAATAGAATTCGTCATAAACGTTATCACTCAAATATTGTACCTCATAAACATATGTGCTCAGTCACTTATGCACATTTGCCAACTGCATAGGAGTTTTAGATACTTCCTTTCTGTGATCTAAATCACAGTTGTTCTTGAAAACACAACTGTAGCAGATCATAAAAATGCATAACTGGCTTAATTTCTTCAGTGTTATACTTCTACAGAAAAGCCCAATTAAGACCACATTTTTATGCATGATAATGGATAAACTCCCCCTTTTTGAGTGACTGTCCACTTTGTATTACCAACTGTACCAGAGCAATCATCAAGCTAGTCTCAAATACAATGTATGATCGCATTTTATCAATACTAAATATCATCATAGTGTGCCTTTATACATGAATTCTGAAACAGCTGCAGTAAGATCCCAACTATGTTCTTGTTGGTGAAATTTCATTACCAGGGTTTTACTATGCTAGCATTTTTGTATGGTTAATATGATAGAACATGCCTGACCTGCCAGCCCAGTTAAAGTCCTCTGCATTGTCCGCTTCAAGACATAAGGGTTTGATTCCCAATCCTAATTGCTTACTCCCTGGATTGACAGATCGGAGAGCTGCAGACAAGGCTCTGATTTAAGAATGAAAGCCCAGCTGACAAAATAACTGGGGGGATAATGGTAGTGACCCTCATTAGGAGTTCCCCTCAAAGCCTCTCACCAAGATCTTGATCTTGGATGGGGCACAAGGGAGTGCAGTAAGAAAGAAGACTGGGGTTGGGGGGGGGGGGGAAATCACTCGGTTTGTGATGATCCAGCCCCCCCACCTCCATCGTAAATGGGAGCTGTTACTCAACATGCTGTGAAGCAGAAGGTGGTGCTGCATGGTGCTGAAGAGATTTTCTATGAGTGCTCCTCAGCCTGAAAAATGAGAGTGATGCTGTGAGACTTTAAAGGTGGTCGATATAAAGAGTGAAAACATCAGGTGTGGGACTCTCACGGATCCTCCTGTACAAAGATGCACAGAACATCCTCCTCTCCCCCATAAAAAAAGAAGAAAATAGCAAGGGCTAAAATATTTAAAATGTATGTTTCTTTTCTGAAGCCAATGGTTTGTTTATTTTGGTTTTTTTAAACTCTTTTGGTTCCCTGTACGAGCCTGAGGTACTCAAGTTGGATATGAGAGTTATGAATACACGCGTTAAATGCACTGCATGTATTTTTGAGGTAAACACCACTTACTGTGGCTACATGGATGATTTCGAACAGAAATGCAAAGTTATTTTGTAAATGTTAACTGAATACTATTTCAATACTGGTCCTGTCCATTATCATACAGTTGATTTAAAAATAAATAAATAAATAAATGCATAACAAGGCTGTGATAAGAAAAACATTTTTTCCCCTTTCATAGACTTGGCAAAAACCATAAGTTCATGGCCTGTTCCCTTGCTTGCCAGTAGACAGCACTGAAAGTTATAAAACTAAAACAATTGCTTTCATTTATATCTCTTCCCGATTACTCTGATAGCTGAAATGACAGAAGAAGTTCAGAATCTGTAAAGCCTGTCACATTATAGAAACATGTCTCTTTAAACTAAATGTGAAATTCCAGTAATTGAAGTGATAAATCTAGTGTTTTTGCTGGGGTACTTTTGATGAGAACTATAGTAGTAAATTTGAAATTATTCTCCGCTGTTACATCATGGTAAAAGCCTTTCCATTATCTGTTGTCAGTCACTAGGGATGGGCAAATAACTCGATTGTCAATCTAAACTGTGAAACCTAAAGTTCTGGGAATAATCAATAAAGGAAAAAAAAAAACTCTCTATGATCTTCATATAATTCTTTAGAAAACTCTAGGTTGTTTTTCCTCTTTTACTTCTGCACACCTCATTTATTCAAAGATATATTGGATATCTTAGAATATTTTATTTTTTAAACTAGTTACATGTCACCTTGTTTTCAAATGGCATATGAGAGTTACATTTCAAAAAGCATAAGCAGCTACATTGTGGTGGTGTCTAAATGAAATTTTATACAAGATACAGACTTAATTACATTAGCAATAACAACCACCTACATTTTATTATTGATTTTTCAGCCATACTATTTATTGCCTAATATTTCTACTTTAAAGTACATGATATTTTTTGGTCTTTCAGAGATTCAACATCATCTAAGAGTTGGACCAGAAGTATTCTGAACGGGAGCATAAATGAAAAACAAATACTGGGCACCCCACACTTGTTTGTAAAATAACTCATTGTGTACAATCTCTTGTCCAAAGCAAAAGCAATTAATCTTATCAACTGTACTGCAAGACAGATACAAAACACTGAAAGTACGGTCTGAAGAAGGGACTGGGAGCACGGACTTAGTGTTCCATAGCTCTGCCACTGACTTAAAGTATGACCTTGGCTAAATCACTTAGCCTCTCTGTTCCTCATTTTATTCAATTTTACAATAGATCAAAAAACAACAATGGAAACCTTACCTCTCACAGGGCTGCTAATAGAATTAATTAAAGTTTGTAAAGTGTCAGAGGATCTCTGGCTGAAAGGTGACACAGAAATGAAAGTATTACTAGCAGTATTCTTATTTTTGATTCCTGAAACAATATGGAACAAATTAGGTTACTGCATTTGTAAGCCAATGACTGGAATATTATTGCAGGTGCATTTTCCCATTCAGCTTTAAAAAATAAATTTCAAAACCTTTAGGATAGAGATACGCGTCAGCTACAGAATTCGGACTGAGATCAGACAACCAGCAGTTGGGGTCTCAATCCAAGATCTTTTCCCCTTATTGGCACATAATGGAAATCAATGCCAGTTGCGAAATTTGGGTGCAGGTACAGATTCTAAAATCCTCAAAGTTTAGGAGGTTCAAATCCAAGGTTTTCGTTCAGCCCCAACTCCACTTTAGATATTTTACAGAGAAACAATTGTTTGCAGTGAGAGAAGAAAATTACTCTTCTAGTTCAGTTTGATCTTTCCATATTAGAATAAGTGAACTAATTATGAGAAAAGTATTTGAAACTTCAAATACAATGATTCAAAAAGAACCGAAGGAAACATAAAAGAAAAATAACATGTTTAGCAATTTTGGGAGTAACTGCTGAAAATATTAAGGATGCTGAATACATTCATGGATTGAGATTTTAAAGTATGGATTGCTATGCATCTGAAACAACCTTCTCTCTCCTCTCCTGCACTGTACACTTTTATCTGCCGGGTAGTCACAGACATCTAATAATAAAGTTGTGGCTTGATTAAACACATGTCAAATGTCTTCTGTCCTTCTTTTGTTATAGCCAGACATTGATTTGTCAATACTGAAACCTTGTATGGAAACACCAATTTTGACAAAATTTAGTGGGACTAAGATGGAATTTCTGGTGAGAATATCCAATAGCTTGATGGTTAGGCTTCTGAGCTGGGATGTGACTGACTCAGGTGCAAGTCCTTACTCTTCCTGATATGCACCAGGGACTTGAACCCGGCTTTCCCATATCTCTGGTGCCTGACAATTATGCTCCTGTTGGTGCTGTGCCACTTTGTATAAATGAGTAAATATTCATAGAGACAGATGACTTGTCTTCACTAGGGGGGTAAGTCGACCTAAGTTACACTACTCCAGCTACATGAATAATGTAGCTGGAGTCGACGTAGCTTAGGTCGATTTACGGTAGTGTCTTCACTGCACTGCATCGACAGGAGACGCTCTCCGGTTGACCTCCCTTACTCTTCTTGGGGAGCTGGAGTACCGGAGTTGAATGGGGAGCTCTCTGCCATCAATTTAGCGGGACTTCACTAGACCCACTAAATTGACACCTGCTGCATCGATTGCAGCAGTGTCGATCTCCCTGGTAGTGAACACAAGTTTAGAGAAACCCCGTAATTTTTCACAAAATATAATTCTTGTTTTCCAGCCACACACTATGCTTATTCTGCATAAGAACAGCAAGAGCAAACACATACAATTTAAAAAATGTTACGCCAGAGAAGCTGGATGCTTGGCCATCTCTGCCTGAGGTCCACATTCCAAAGTTTAACAATTTATGTTTGTGTTTCTTTGGTGCCCCAAAGAAGTAATGCATCCTTAAATCACGATATAGGAGCCATCTTCTTCTCAAGTGAATACACCTGAGCCATAAAAATGTGAACACCTATTTTTAAATTGTTTTATTGGCACAATTTTTGGGGTGTGTGCGTAAAGGCGCATGAGGTAGGGTGGTGAATCAAGGTACAAGACAACTAATATTTTTTCATAGTGGGAAGAGGATGAAGGAAAGCGGTGTGGTGGAAAGTTGTACTGGGGCTCTCTGTGTTTCCAATTGATTATTTCTTTAAAAGTTCACACAACTACTCCCCCCACAACTACTCATCACTTAATCAGTATGGAAGTACAAAATGTCCTGCGGTGAAATATCCAGTCTTCTGTGGTAAAAACAAAGAAAGTTTCCCTTAAACCTTTATTTGAATTTGCATGGAACACACTTCCCTAAAATTGCTCACATGTCTCTGCATCTATTTTTCTTTTTAAATCAAGCATTAAATATGCATCTTGCCTCCCACGTAGAAGATCTGCAGCACAGGCAAAGTGCCTGTGTATTCAATTATAGGCTAAATAAATATAATGAATATTGAGAAATACATAAATAAATTAATAAATAAATAAGCAGACATAGGATCAAATTATTGGCAATATACATGCTCTCTCTCTCCTGTTGTTATTACAATGTATTGTCCTAATACATACTCACTAGATTTTTATAAAGGAAACTGAAAAATCCAGATTGAAATAAAGCTTTTGATTTACATGAAGAGTAACCTGAAAGTAGGGAATTAGGTATTCATCTCCCATTCTTGTGTTAATGGTAACAGCATGTCTAATCACCCATGTACCTTGGTAAAATGCACTCCATTGTACTTAGTGATATTGAGCTAATTTGCAAAACTGTATATCCAAAGGTTTTATTTATTCGTTTTATTAATTTATTTATAGACATTTCTACTGTGTTCATCACAATAGTATCAGAGCATCTGAGTGTTAAGTTAGATTTATAGAAACACAGAAGAGGTATAATAGCTGGGAAAACTTTATTTTAATGACAATGTGGCCCTCCCAGAAACGATTTGCACTATGTGCTGTATTTCTTCTAAAAATACAGAACAATCTCTTTCAATTAATGTTAAATGTTTAGAGCAATAAAATTAAAAAAAAAAAAGTTAAAATTGCCTCTACATTTTTAAATCATTTTGGGTCCTAAACAGTCCATCACTGCCTTTGTTATTGAAGTGACTATGGGAGCTCCATCTGATTCTTGGGCACAGTGAAGAACTGAGCTCCAAAGTTTTGCTTGGAAAAAGGTGGGATATGACAAGGAGATGATTATGGCTCCCTGATTCTCAGCTGTGCCGCCTTGGCATAAATTAAAGCTGTAGGGTGGTTGTTTAAAATTATTCAACCAGCATAAGCTCTTACACAGCCATGGATCAGGCAAAGCAGAGCCTCTGACATTTCCCACTCTATTTTCACCCTTAACATGCTTCTTGCCCTTCCCTCCCTGACATTCCCTTCCCAACACCTGCTAAGCCCAGTTGTCCCCCCTGTATTGCTATGGCTTCATCTATATTAGAGAACGTGCATCAGAGTAACTAAAATTGATCTAGTTGTACTTGGTGCAAACTGCTAATACAGATATACTTGAATTGGTTTAAATCATGTTCAAACCAATTTAACTTAACAGGGTAAATTAGACAAAAATACAACATACAAATAGACCAAGGAAGTGGGGAGAAAAAGGAGAGATGGGGGTTAGAACAAATACAAATAATGTGAGTCATTATTATATAGCGAAGGGCTAGTTAGGATGGCAAGAGGGGAGTAATAGACAGTCCCTGTAGACAGTATGGAAAGCGAGACAAAAGAAGTTGATATTGAGGAGGGCTGGGATGCATTAATGCCATCCCTGAGCACTGCCAATATTTCGGCATGCAGAGTACGTGCTGATGCTCTATTGCAGTGGTCACCAACCGATCGATAGCGATCTCTGGTGGCAGCGCTATGCGGCTGCCACTAAGGCTACCCCGGCCCCACACTGCTCCTGGAAGTGGCCACTGCGGCCCAGGGGCGGGGGCATGGGTCTCCATCTGCGCGCTGCTCCTGCCTCCATTGGCTGGGAGAGCTGCGGGGGTGGTGGCCGCAGAGAGGGGCAGTGTGTGGAGCCACATGCCCTTCGCCCTCCCCACCCCAGGGGTCACAGGGGTGCGTTGGCCCCTTCCGGGAGTGGTGTGGGGCTGGGGTAGGCAGGGAGCCTGCCTTAGCCTCACTGCGCCCACCACCGACCGGGAGCCACTGGAGCCAACCCCCATCCCTGAGCTCCGTCCTGGAGCCAGCACCCCATACTGCCTCCTGCACCCCAGCCCATAGGCCTGAGCCCCCTTCCAGAGCCAGCATCCCATATCCCCTTCTGCACCCCGAACTCCCTGCACCAGCCCTGACCACCTCCCACAGCCAGCATCCTGTACCCCCTCCTGCACCCCATACTGCCTCTTGCACTCCAAGCCCCAGGCCTGACCCCTGCTCCCAGAGCCAGCACCCCATACCCCCTCCCGCACCCCAACCCCCTGCCCCAGTCCTGACCACCTCCCAGAGCCAGCATCCTGTACCCCCTCCTGCACCCCAACACTCTGCTCCAGCCTGGAGCCCCCTCCTGCACCCGAACCCCCTGCCCCAGGCTCAGCCCAGAGCCCTCTCTCACACTGCGAACCCCTTGGCTCCAGCCCAGAGCCCACACCCCGCCCCCCAAACCCTAACCTCCTGCCCCAGCCCGGTGAAAGCGAGTGAGGGTGGGGGAGAGTGAGCGACGGAGAGAAGGGGGTATGGAGTGAGCGGGGCGAGGCTTTGGGACAGAGGCGGGGCCTTGGGGAAGGGCAGATCTTGAGTTGCCCTTAGATTAAAAAAATGATCTTGGGCGTAACTGGGTTGGAGACCACTGCTCTATTGAATAGGTCAGCAGTGTGCAAGTGGCTTAGGTTAAGAGTGCCTTCTGGGGCACAAGTACATCAGAAAGTTGTCCAACTGGTGACATGGACAGCACCCTTGCTTGTTTTCAGGTACTACAGGTGCCCTTTTTCTTTGAAAATTAGGCTTAGTGGCCATTCAATTATAGTGTTTGCTTTTTAGCAAAGCCATCACTAAGTTTGTAAAACAGCTTAATTTTCATTAACTCATAACTTTTTGAAAAGTTCTCCTTCTAGACCGAAATTTCCCATGAGCGGTCTCTTCCCAAAGGTGATGTTTTCTGGAAAGTCTGAGGAAAGGCTAGGCATCCACTTTGTAATGCAACATTGAAAGACATTATTCTCCCACTGTAAAAAATTGCCACACAGATAACTCAAAAACGACTGAACACTGAAAATAGGCATGTAAGTAGTGTACACTAAGGAATACACCCACAACCTAGATTGTAAAAAAAGTTTAGACAAAAAGGAATAAAAGAATGCAAATTCACTTCTGAGCAGATTCTGTAGGTATCTAAGATTATTGTTGTTATTATTTTGGTAACCCAGACTAATAAAGCCCTGAAGTCTTTTGTGAGGCTTAATCTGCACTACAAAATGAATACCGTTGACAACAATCATGACACTGACCACTAAATCATGTTCAGTCCCTGTTCAATTAACACAACAGTTGACAACGATGTTCATACATTGTTATTTTGTAGGGCAGAATACATCTTTCTGATATTACAAGTCAACTCCAACTCAAAAAAGCACACAGGCTACTATTGGGACAACTTGTGTGACGGTTATATTGAAAACACACACACACACACACACAAAGTAAAAACCTCTAAAAAACAAACAAAAAGGAAATCTTTAAGATAATGAGACAACTGACTCTCTACTGTTGCAGTAAACATGGCAACTCTCAAAACTGATACCTTAGCACCTATTCAAATGTAAGTGTTCTTTTTTAATTGCACTGAAATGTACAATTAAAACTGTACTCTTTTTATACTAAAAAAAATTCCTAATTTCTGAAAAGCAGGAATAGGAAAAACTTTGGGGCATGCAAAATTGCCAATCCTGCAATTTTAGAATTTCTCCAAAATTTTGGGGGACATTCTGCAATATTCTGCAAATTCTAAGCTGTCATCACAATGGGAAGGAGTGTAGTACCTTACACCATGAGTTGTCCTACTGAAGTCAATGGGAGTACTTGTGATATGGAATAAAGTACAATCAGTGTGAATAAGTATATCTCAATCTGGTTCAGAGTAGGTGGAAGAGCTGCTGCCTTGTTAGCCCTGCTTTGCAGAAAACATTTTTCAGTCAAACATTAACAGCAGCAGAGGGTGTGAATTCAGTTTTCCTCAAATCCACTCACCTCTGTGATGTGTCAGTTCTGTCCCCTCTCACATCTCATTCATTTCAGCAATGTCTGATATCTACAACCTAATTAGGAATCTTCTTAAACATGGGCAATTTATTTTTCTTTCAAAACAATAAAAAGATTTTAAAGATGTAAAAGTGATAATAATGCAACACTAAATTCACAGTGAAATCATTAAAAAGGCAGGGAATGCAAAACTTGAAGCTACCCATTTTGCAGCACAAGCTTGGTCAAGTTGTAAAAACTATATTTCTAAGGCATACATTTAAAGGTGATCTATAAAGGAAAAATGAATTTATGGCCTTTTTTTTTCTTCTGTACGATGTCTAAAGAAGGTATGACAGTTTTTTTAAAGTGTTTTTCATGATATTGCCTTAGAAATATAAGAAATGTCAAGTTTGGTCTTCTCTGGCTTGGCTAGAACATACAATGGAAAAATAGATACAGACTAAAGGAATTCCTTGGAATCCATATGTTTCAGATTATGTATATATATATTTAGAGATGGATTGAGTCGTCAGTGTTCTGACTGGGATTAAAGCTAAGGTTCATGGAATAACAGTATTGAAATTTCATGAGCTGTGACTCAAAGCTAGAATTCTGGTTCATAACTGAACCAAGATCTTGAAAGCTATTCTTTTGTGATTTCAGCTCCAAACGGCAGAAATCTCATGAGATCGGCCATTCCTATGAGGTTTTGGTATCCAGATCACAAGTGGAAAATAGGTTCCTTTGAGTTATAGAATTGATCTGGAACCAAAATGAGGGGCTAATTAGGACCTTTGGATTTATCCACAAAAAACACTAAAATATGACAGATTTGGATTCAGAGTTTTAATCTATCTTTAATTAAAGTCACAAGTATAAATAGGGATTGAAAACAATATAAAAATGAAACAAGAAGAAAAGAAAATCATAAAATGAAAGAAAAGAAAGATATATGAAACGGAAAATTAGAAAAACTGAATAGCATCTACAGAACTCTCTTTAAAATTGTGGCCAATATTTTAAATTCCATCCTCTTCTCCCTATGATTTTCTTTATTTCCAGGAATTCCAATCCTATCTTTAGAAATGTTGTCGGTCCATTGTTCAATAAGTTTATCAATTTCTCTAAGGAAGCGAAAGGCACTGATGCCAGCCTTTCAATATGGGAGAATTAGAATTCCTCCACCTACACAGCAAGAATCTCTTCATAAAAAGTATTGCTAATGTACTTCTTTTGTGAATGAGACAGAATTTTGATTTCAATGAGATCATGCAAGAGTATTAAACTGCTGGACTCATCTAGTACTCTTCCCATTACTATCTCCATAAAGGCCAAATGCATGGGCACAACCACAAGTTATTCCCAGTATCAAATTTGCCAACATGGTATCTCCAAAACCCATTACCCCCACAAAAGTTATATCATAACAAGCTGCTTGAAATTCACTGTCCTGGATGCAATATTTTATACTGCATTACATATAGTTTAGACTTCCTACCTGTAGTTTGAATAACTTGTAGAAATCGGTTATACTGACTGTCAGAGAAATTAGCATTTTCAGTTCTTTCCATGATCTGAAATATTCACTAATAACGTGGCCCAGATTCTCGGTTTCTCCTTTCCTGTATTTAGTGAGGAAAGTTCCAGGGGGGCGGGGGGGGGGGGAGGGGGAGGATAAGAGGGAAGAGGGGAGGAGGGAGGAGTTATTTTAGTCTGCAGTAACTCAAGTTAGTGTGGTGTGAAAATGCCTGTACACGCGATGCAATTCATTACAGCACACTAACTCCGCATTTATTATAAACTCTGGAGTGTATTAAGAGTGTATTAAGTTCAATGCAAATTGAGTTAGTTTGGTCAATTGTTTGTGTGCATACAATGAGATACCGCACACTACTTTGGCAGTCCTCCAACTGCTATCCCATCACTGTTTTTTGGGCCTCTGTTAGTGACCTGTCGTGCCCTCCATTGCTCCGGAGTCAAGTTGACCGGCTGTTCCATCCCACATTTAAAAACTGGCACGGGGACAAAATTTATCCATTTGCTCCTGCATTTGCATTGCTGTAATATTACTCCAGAAGCCTTACTACATGCCTCAAGCAGCTGCTTGGAGTCAGATGAGACCCTAGATCTCCTAGCCCTCTGGGGAGATGCATCTTGGGTCCAAACACTGGAATAAAGATCTGTGTGTGGACATTACTCGTCAGATGCCCATGAGGCGTCACAGCTGGGATACTGACTAGCAATAGGTGAAGAACAAACAGCTCAGGAGGACTTATTTTAAAATCAGGGATGCTAGGAAACAGTCTGACCATGGAAATGTAGCCTGTCCATTTTTTGAGGAGTTGGACTGGATTCTGAGCAATTATACCACTACTGAACCCACGAGATTGGAACCTGCAGCCCCTCTATGCCTCCCCCCCGCACACAAGAATGAGCAGCAAGAGTCACTGGAGGAGGAACACGAGGAGGGCAGTGAAGAGCTCTCCCTGGAAAGCCAGGATCTCTTTGAGGGCAGCCATATAAGAAGCCAGCCAGACTCCCAGCCAGAAACCCAGGGCAGGACTGAGGAGGCAGATCTTATGGAGGAAACCCCAGCATGTAAGTATTTATCTCTACAATTTATTAAACTACACTGCTGTGCTACCTTCTGTTCCAGGTTCATTGGTGGTTGTGAGCTAGGAACCTTTCCGAGTCTCCAACCCTCACGTCCCTCTCTCGGCCCACGTTCTCTGTTCCCCACCCCCAGTACACATTTTCAAAATGGCAGCTCCTCCGGCTGGACTATCAGTTCCTGTCTCATGCGAACGCCCCAAACATTGACTGTTTACAAGCCCATGCCATGGAGGACACATATCCATCTACCTATTTTCTTTTCCCCTTCCAGCAACTGTTCTGCCCAGTGAATGAACTCCTGCCTACCATCCCATTCACCTGATCAAAATGGTGGCCAGCAGCATGGCGCAGCTGCAGCCTGTCCCTCCCCTCGGCCCTGTGGCATAGTCAAATAATTAAAACGTTCAGTTGTGCAAAATTTAAGAGTTTTTTAGAAAGTGGTTACTGGAAAAGAAGCTTGGTAAGTGTTCTCAGTTTACATGAGGTAGACATGAACATTGTGTGCCTGTAAAGGCACTAGACTACAGCTCCCTGCCCTGTAATAGGCAGCATTTGTACAGGAAAAGTAGTTTACGTTAGGGACAGCAAAGCCATACAGCTCTTAATGGATTTTTACAGCCTTACAGAGAGAACAACTGGGAGCAGTTAAGGCTTCAAACAATCAGTAAAGAACCTGATCTATTTTTTTCTTTGCACTTTCAGCATGTCTGAAGGGGAGATAAAGCAGAATTTAAAACAGAAATTGCTTAGTTTTGGCCTGAACGTTATGCAGAATAGCTGCATGGTCACTTTAAGCTCTGCTCAAGCTAACACACAAAAACCCTGGCTTCCGCAATGCATCCCGCAATTTGCAACAAGAAAAATCCCAGAAATTATGCTGCTCAGTAGCAAAGCAAAGGACGCAAATCTGATGGGACCCAACCGCAAATGTTGGGTCTGGGTCAGGTTGGGTGGCAAACAACTGGACTTTCTCAGACTCAGGTCAGCTCTCCTCTTCCTGCCCATGGGGTCGGTGCAGGGACAACTGCATGCCTCACTCTTGCTGGCAATCACCACCTCTCTGCACTCTGTATGCTGTGGTCTGGAACAAGTGTGCCTGCCGAGGCATGGCAGGGCCTCTCACTCTGCAGCACACACACAGAGCCGCAGGGGGCGGCAAATGGCAGCAGCCAGGCAGTAGGACAGCCAACCCCAGGGGAACGAGGAGGTGGCTGTGTCAGCAACTCAGGTTCAGGGGGAAGGGTTAGGATCAGGTCAAAAAACAATTTGACTCTCTTGGCCTTGGGTCAGGTGGGAATGGGTTTGGGTCGGGTCCAGGTTGGGACTGGGATACCTTCCCAGAATGCCATGTATTTAGTATGAAGCAAGCCCCTGCTGTGCGTGCACAAGGATGTGAACTGAAAGAGGGCACAGCTGTCCTGTGTGCACACTATTAGCACAGCTAACATAGAGTACACCAAATAGCGAGTGTCAACTCAGTGTGAACTAACTCCCCTGTACTGACAAGGCCTAAATTTGTATCTTCCTGATTCTGGACTTGATTACTTTAAATTGCACCCAACACGGACTTGCTGTAGGAAAGCATACTCTGGCTGCAACCCATTCCTCCCTGCTTTTAATACACAAGCAGGGAGGAATGTATATTCCTGTATATTGTATACAGGAATGTATATTCCTGTTTTTGTGTCTTTTTGTAACTTAAGGTTTTGCCTAGAGGGATTCTCTATGTTTTGAATCTGATTACCCTGTAAGGTATTAACTATCCTGATTTTACAGAGGTGATTCTTTTACTTTTTCTTTAATTAAAATTCTTCTTTTAAGAACCTGATTGCTTTTCATTGTTCTTAAGATCCAAGGGTTTGGGTCTGTGTTCAGCTATGCAAATTGGTGAGGATTTTTATCAAGCCTTCCCCAAGAAAGGGAGTGTAGGGCTTCGGGGGATTTTGGGGCGGAAAGACATTTCCAAGTGGGCTCTTTCCCTGTTCTTTGTGTAACACTTTGGTGGTGGCAGATTTTAACCTAAGCTGGTAAGAATAAGCTTAGGGGGTCTTTCATGCAGGTCCCCACATCTGTACCCTAGAGTTCAGAGTGGGGAAGGAACCTTGACATGGTAGTAGTGGTGGGATTTATTTGAAATCAATTTGAGATTTTTTGGGGGATCATTTTGAACCAGAAGCACATTAAGATTTTAAAAGGACATCCCCCCCCACACCTTTGGGCTGCTTGAAAGCAGGTTTTAAGCTGAAATCAGTTAGAGTTTTTTGTCTCTGCCTGGGGGCCAGAGCAGAGACAAAAGGGATTTGTCTTTTGTGAGCTGGAGTTTTCTCTACCTAAAGGCAGGGTAGTTAACCTCCTGCAGGGAAATTCACAAGTTCTTCACAGACCTGAAGAGTGGGTTTTTTTTAGCTAAAAGCAGCTAGAGGGTTTTTCTGTCTATTTGCCTGGAGACAAAGGTGTTAGGTTTTTTTTTTAAAAGGATTTTTCTGTAGGCTGACAATCCCTATCAGAGAACACCAGTATCCGGTGACAGCACAACCTATTTTTTTTTGACAAGCCAAGTTTTTTGTTTGTTTGTTTGTTTGATTTCTAACTCTCGGGTGGAAAGTTAGTTAAAAACAGAGAGGCAATCATGACAGAGCCCAAGGCAGAAAAAGCCAAAGAGGCTGCCCACAGGAGAGCTATGGAGGCAAAGGAAAAAGAAATGGAAGCATGCTGAGGAGGAAAGGGAGGCTGCCCACAGGAGAGCTATGGAGGCAAGGGGGAAAGAACTGGAGGAGAAGGAAAAAGAGAGGAAGCATGCTGAGGAGGAAAAGGAAAAAGAGAGGAAGCGTGCACTGGAGATGGAGAAGGCAGAGGCTCAGCAGAATAACAATCCTTCTCCAGGTACCACTTCACATCCCAGGAAGTTCCCCACCCACAAGACAGGTGATGATACCAAGGCCTTCTTAGAAAACTTCGAAAGGGCCTGCTTTGGGTACAGCATCTCTACAGACCAATACATGGTAGAGCTGAGGCCGCAACTCAGTGGACCGTTAGCCGAGGTGGCGGCTGAAATGTCTAAGGGACACATGAACCAGTATGAACTGTTTAAAACCCAGCTGAGAGTCAGAATGGGGCTAACATCCGAGCATTCCTGTCAGTGGTTCACAGCCCTAAGGTGGAAACCAGACGTGTCATTTACCCGACATGCCTACCACATTGTGAAACATTGGGATGCCTGGATATCAGGAGCAAGTGTTAAATCTCCAGAAGAGTTGCTCTTTCTAATGCAAATGGTTCTTAGAGGGTGTTCCTGAGGAAATAGAAAGATACATGCTAGATGGGAAGTCCACAACTGTAATCGAGGTGAGGGAGATTGGAGTCAAATGGGTGGAGGAGGCAGAAAAGAAAAAAAACTAGTAGCAGTTGGGGAGAATATCAGAAGGGGCAAACCGGAACAAAATGGGTGGAGGGAGGAGAACAATCCTGGTCGCGGTTGGAGCGGATACCAGAAGGGACAACCTCAGACCACACCCTACTACTGGGGGCAGCCCAAGGCCCCAACTACACACCAAGGAATACTCCAGACACCTTATCGTCCTGCCACACTGTTCTCCAGCAACCCACTTCGCCTCAGTGACCAGTCAGCTGGACGATGTTTTAAATGTAACGAGCCAGGGCATGTAAAGGCCAACTGCCCCAAGAATGCCAACAGATTACAGTTCATTGCACCAGAATCACACCAGAGGCCCTCAGGTCCAGATACCTCCCAGATACCCTCAGAGCGGAGGGAAACTGTGAGTGTGGGCGGGAAGGTCACCGCGTGGAGGGACACCGGAGCACAAGTGTCAGCTATCCATGCTTCCTTAGTAGACCCCTATTTAATCGACCCAGAGATCCAAGTGACAATTCAACAATTCAAGTCCAACTCTTTCAATTTGCCTACAGCCAAGTTGCTGGTCCAGTATAAGGGCTGGGCAGGAACGTGGACTTTTGCAGTCTATGATGATTATCCCATCCCCATGCTGCATGCTGGGGGGAAGACTTGGCCAATCATGTGAAGCTAGCCAAGAGGGTGGGAATGGTCACCCGCAGCCAGGCTAAGCAAGCTGTCATGCCTAGGACCCGGTCAGAGGTGATGGAACCGGACCCCATGCCAACGTCAGCAACAGCAGTAGAGAATCCAGTCCCAGGGACCCAGACAGAGCCAGCCCCAGAACCAGAACTTGGCGGAACAACCAGCACCAGACCCATTGCCAACACTGAATCCAGTACTTGCAACCCCAACACCAGAGGGCCCCACCGAACCTGCACCAGCAGCAACAGATAACCCCACACCAGAGGCTCAGCTGGAGCCTGAACCCCAACACTGTGCACCAGCGGAGAGCGGTTCACAGTCAACGGAAACAGCCCCATCCCCTACATTGCTTCCAGAGGGACCAAGCCTAGGTCCACAATCCAATGAGGAACTGATGTCTCCAGCATCAAGGGAACAGTTCCAGACCAAACAGGAAGCAGATGAAAGCCTCCAGAGAGCTTGGACGGTGGCACGGAGCAACCCACCGCATCTCAGCTCTTCTAATCGATCCAGGTTTGTTGTAGAAAGAGGACTTTTATACAAGAAAACTCTTTATGGTGGACACCAGGAAGACTGGCATCCTCAGAGACAGTTGGTAGTTCCAACTAAGTACCGGGTAAAGCTCTTGAACTTAGCCCACGATCATCCTAGTGGCCATGCTGGGGTGAACAGGACCAAAGACTGTTTGGGGAGGTCATTCCACTGGGAGGGAATGGGCAAGGATGTTTCTACCTATGTCCGGTCTTGTGAGGTATGCCAAAGAGTGGGAAAACCCCAAGACCAGGTCAAAGCCCCTCTTCAGCCACTCCCCATCATTGAAGTTCCATTTCAGCGAGTAGATGTGGATATTCTGGGTCTTTTTCTGAAAAAAGACACCCAGAGGAAAGCAGTACATACTGACTTTCATGGATTTTGCCACCCGATGGCCGGAAGCAGTAGCTCTAAGCAACACCAGGGCTAAAAGTGTGTTCCAGGCACTAGCAGACATTTTTGCCAGGGTAGGTTGGTCCTCCGACATCCTCACAGATGCAGGAACTAATTTCCTGGCAGGAACTATGGAAAGCCTTTGGGAAGCTCATGGGGTAAATCACTTGGTTGCCACTCCTTACCATCATCAAACAAATGGCATGGTGGAAAAGTTTAATGGAACTTTGGGGGCCATGATAAGTAAATTCGTAAATGAGCACTCCAATCATTGGGACCTAGTGTTGCAGTAGTTGCTCTTTGCCTACAGAGCTGTACCACATCCCAGTTTAGGGTTTTCACCATTTGAACTTGTATATGGCCACGAGGTTAAGGGGCCATTACAGTTAGTGAAGCAGCAATGGGAGGGGTTTACACCTTCTCCAGGAACTAACATTCTGGACTTTGTAACCAACCTACAAAACACTCTCCGAACTTCTTTAGCCCTTGCTAAAGAAAACCTAAAGGATGCTCAAAAAGAGCAAAAAGCCTGGTATGATAAACATGCCAGAGAGCGTTCCTTCAAAGTAGGGGACCAGGTCATGGTCTTAAAGGCGCTCCAGGCCCATAAAATGGAAGCGTCATGGGAAGGGCCATTCACGGTCCAGGAGCACCTGGGAGCTGTTAATTATCTCATAGCATTCCCCACCTCCAACCGAAAGCCTAAGGTGTACCATATTAATTCTCTAAAGCCCTTTTATTCCGGAGAATTAAAGGTTTGTCAGTTTACAGCCCAGTGAGGAGATGACACTGAGTGGCCTGAAAGTGTCTACTACGAAGGGAAAAGTGCTGGTGGCGTGGAAGAGATGAACCTCTCCCTGACCCTTGGGCATATGCAGCGTCAGCAGATCAAGGAGCTATGCACTAGCTATGCGCCGACATTCTCAGCCACCCCAGGACTGACTGAATGGGCATACCACTCCATTGACACAGGTAATAATCACCCAATTAAAGTCCAACCTTACCGGATGTCTCCTCAAGCTAAAACTACTATAGAACGGGAGATCCAGGATATGCTACAGATGGGTGTAATCCGCCCCTCTGGCAGTGCATGGGCATCTCCAGTGGTTCTAGTTCCCAAACCAGATGGGGAGATATGTTTTTGCGTGGACTACCATAAGCTAAATGCTGTAACTCGCCCAGACAACTATCCAATGCCACGCACAGATGAACTATTAGAGAAACTGGGACGGGCCCAATTCATCTCTACCTTGGACTTAACCAAGAGGTACTGGCAGGTACTGCTAGATGAATCCTCCAAGGAAAGGTCAGCCTTCACCACACGTCAGGCTGTATGAATTTAATGTACTCCCTTTCGGGCTGTGGAATGCACCCGCCACCTTCCAAAGACTTGTAGATGGTCTCCTAGCAGGATTGGGAGAATACGCAGTCACCTACCTTGACGATGTGGCCATATTTTCAGATTCCTGGGCAGAACACCTGGAACATCTACAAAAAGTCTTCGAGTGCATAAGGGAGGCAGGACTAACTGTTAAGGCTAAGAAGTGTCAAATAGGCCTAAACAGAGTGACTTACCTTGACAACACCTTGACAACAGCAGCTGCCATACAACTGTCTCTAAGCTGTGTAGCACCCCCATGACCATAGTATTCTGCAGTGGCCATGTATGCCTCTTTTATGCTGTCGATGTGCACAGCAGAATGTGAAATGGTTTGTTTCATGTGGTGAAATCCGGCAATCTACCGTGGAGTGTTGATCAAAAGATATAACATTTTAGTTTACATACATATTCCATATACATGCTAGGGCATCCTCTTCCCAAATATGACTTTATTCCCCACAATTTTAATGAGGATTTTTTACATAGAGAAGGAAATGATATCTTACGTGCATATTAATAAATGACATTCCATTTCCTTTCTTATATGGTTTTATTTTGAACGAAATAGTTAATGTTGACATTTAAATTATAATCATTGGGTGTCAACATTTTATTGTGGTGAACAGGGGCAGTTCGCACGTCTTTGTTTCAAGATCTCTGAAATCTGAGTGAAACATCACTGTATCAGCTACACTTGGTTCACATATTGAAGTGAAGGGTTTCCTCTCCAACATATAATATAGAGAGTTACTCTGAAGCACAATATGGCAGTTTGGGGTAGTGGAGATACAACATACCCCTGAAGACCCTTCCTCAATTTGAGCTCTGATGATGGACAAGATGGAAAGAGGATGAATGGACTCCGCATCTGTTGGCACCCATCTTAGCAGTACTGCATCCTTGCATAGAATCTCTGCCATACCATGTACATACAATTTTCAAAATCTTTTCATTATTTGTGACTTCTACCATAGAGACATCTAAGTTTGTGTAGTCACACTCACTTTATTTTTGCCAAAAGTACAACAATCCATATTCCCTTATTGAGCAGTATGCCAAATTACTCATTCTCTAAAGAGTCATCATAATTGTTACGCATGTTATTTTGTAGGAGACTACACCATAG
This sequence comes from Natator depressus, assembly GCF_965152275.1. Lineage (NCBI taxonomy): Eukaryota > Metazoa > Chordata > Testudines > Cheloniidae > Natator > Natator depressus. The sequence goes on along the minus strand of NC_134235.1, from coordinate 98,280,358 downwards.
CAGCAGCAGCATTTCACTTTTTGTCCTTTTTATTTTGTAGCAGGATAGTGATCGAAAATATCCTACTATACTAATCAATTTTTTTGGACACCTACAATCATCCATTACTAAAAATGCGTTCACATAATACGTATGTTCCCAGAATTGGTGACTGAATAATTAGAGTGTGGTACAGCCTCCTTATTAAATATTCCTTTCACACAGAAATCACAGGTCACAAGTACACTGTGAGGTACACTTGATTTGGTCCCATCTACTTAAGAGCCAGGGCTTGTCCACACTTAAAAGCTGTGCCACTGTAGCGCTTCAGGGTAGACACCACCTATGCCAATGGGAGGGATTCTCCTGTCGGTGCAGGTAATCCACCTCCCTGAGAGGCGGTAGCTAGGTGGACAGAAGAATTCTTGACCTGCAGACCTGTGTACAGGGGAACTTAGATCAGCTTAACTATGCCACTCAGGTGAAAAATTCACACCCTCCGAGAGATGCAGTTATGCCAACCTAATTTTCTAGTGTAGACCAGGCTACAGTCTCTCACCCTGTGTGATACTGGGGCAGTTGTGATCATCTGATGTGCTCAGTCTCACAGTTCTCTGGCTTACTAGGGAGGTGAACTGTAGTAGCGTGTTCATGGTGAGGTGCTCTTGGTTCTGTAACTTTCTTCCTACCTTTGTTCTCCACAGTTCAGATTTAGCGATGTTCAGAAGATACCCCAGGCTCACTTGTTCAAAAATCTGTACAAACATGAATTAATCCTCCTAATACTCTCCTGGGGGAATGAGGAAGGGCAGTAAGTATTATCCCTATTTTACAAATGGGAAAACAAACACATAGATCAAGAGATTTGCCCAAGGTCATCCAATAAGTCAATGAAAGAGCCAGGGTTATCACTCCGGAATTTCTAGATCCCAGCCCTATGCTCAGTCCACTAAATCATGCTGTCTCTGCTGCACACAAATGACATTTGTGCATGCAAGAATGCAAACAGGTATGCTTGCAAATTTTGCAAGAGGATTTATGAAATTTTGGGCCCAGATATGCACAGAACTGAGGAACAAACTTAGCTCTTGGATTCCTTAATGTTATTAGTTTCAGTCAGACTATCATATTGTTTTAGCGGATAGATTTCTGTATTTAATTGTTTATATTGGTTGTTATTTTTAATGGTGGTATAAAAAAGAAAGCAAGACTGGAGGAAAAGGCCATCTGTGTTATTACTGTCCCCTCTAACCTGCTTCTAGGCCCCTCAATTTCAATTCATGCTGTTGTGCTTTGATGCTTTGTGCTACACTGAAATACACCTTGGCAGATCCCACAAGAACCATGGCATGGATTGAAATGAGGGTGCCCAGAGATATTAGTTACAGAAAGTTTTGCCATAATACTATACATCGTCTAATGGCTTGGAATATCTATTAGAAAAAAGCATAGCAAGCTATTGTATGCGGAGTATACTGTTACTAGAGACTTAAGCTAGAATGCACGTTAAAAATGTTGCTCAAGCAATTCTGCATGTGAAATAGCAAGCTTCTCACAGTTAAAAAAATTACACTGCATTTTAATGCCGATATATATTTTTACACATACATACCCTATCAGACACCAGTCCAAAAAAAGTACTAAGTGCATGTTAATTTCATTTTGTAAAAGTTACACTTTTTTTTTTTTTTTTTGCAAAGCAGGTAAAAAAAAAAAAGCAGCAAAAACTACAGATTGCTATTTTTCATGTTTCAGTATCAAAATTCCAAATGGATTGTTAGCAAATTGTTATAAAAATGCATTTACCGCTAGGATGAGAATTTGTAACCAGGTTTAGTCCAAAAATGTTTTTAATGGCTAAGTTATAAATTCCCTCCTATAAATGAGATTTTTAATGGAAGCACTGACAGACCTTCAACTGCAGCAGAGCAAATGGTAGTACTGCAATAAACGTAGTACTTATTTAAAACAACACATGCATTGGGATTTCATTTTAAAGGAGAAAGAGATTTAACAAATTATGGGACAAATCTTGCAGGCCTAACTCATTTCAAATTCCTATTGCCTTCAATAGGCGTTTCGCCTGAGTGGAGACTATAGACCGCAGACCTATAGGGAGCACTTACCAAGTTCTCTCCCAAATCCCACTGATAGAAGAAGTCTACAACTTGGATGTCCTGACATGCCAGACAACTGTGCAGAAGCACAGCTAGACTTGTATTGTTCTGAGTCTTAGGTCTCTAATTTCTACCTGTTTGATTTTAGCACTAGCAAGAATTATGTACAATGAGCAAATCCTGGCTTTTCCATGAATTCTACAGGCAGATGTGGACAAACATCTAATATGGACTACTTTATGACAAACTTAAGTCATGATCAGTATTTGAACTCGGGTCTCCAGCTGTAAAGGCAAATATAGTACCCTATTGTTTTAAATTGTGTTTGAACAGTCACGGCTTTTACATTCACACCTAACACACATGGGATTCAGCAAGTTGTAATGAAATGTTAAAATAAACATCCTACCTTTTATTTTTAATTTCATGCTTTGTTTGCCTTTTTTTTTGTTTTATATCCCTCTTAGATTTCCTGTGTCTAAAATAATCCCCACCAGTGATAAATGGGCTACTGAACATTACCCTGACTTTTTACAAACTGTGTCCAACATTTTGCTGTTTATTTTGGAAAGAAGCAGGGAAGCCCATCACGCAGGACTCCTGGCCACAGCTCTGAGAGCTATTTGCACTTTGCTCTCATGTGATCTGTCAGTTGCTGTAATACTGAGGAATGGTGCTTTGCTCACAGCTTTGCCAAGCCTCATGGACAGGAGAGAGATGAGCGTATCACTGGTTAGAGGCACTGAACAACTGATCCTGATGGTGTAATTCAGAGATACCACATCATGAGATGCGATGTCCTGAGGTTGGGGGTCCCACGACCACCACTCCCAAGAGAAGGAGGAGGGTGGTGGTGGTCGGGGACTCTCTCCTCAGGGGGACTGAGTCATCTATCTGCCGCCCTGACTGGGAAAACCGAGAAGTCTGCTGCTTGCCAGGGGCTAAGATTCGCGATGTGATGGAGAGACTGCCGAGACTCATCAAGCCCTCGGATCGCTACCCCTTCCTGCTTCTCCACGTGGGCACCAATGATACTGCCAAGAATGACCTTGAGCGGATCACTGCGGACTACGTGGCTCTGGGAAGAAGGATAAAGGAGTTTGAGGCGCAAGTGGTGTTCTCGTCCATCCTCCCCGTGGAAGGAAAAGGCCGGGGTAGGGACCGTCGAATCGTGGAAGTCAACGAATGGCTACGCAGGTGGTGTCGGAGAGAAGGCTTTGGATTCTTTGACCATGGGATGGTGTTCCATGAAGGAGGAGTGCTGGGCAGAGACGGGCTCCACCTAACGAAGAGAGGGAAGAGCATCTTTGCGAGCAGGCTGGCTAACCTAGTGAGGAGGGCTTTAAACTAGGTTCACCGGGGGAAGGAGACCAAAGCCCTGAGGTAAGTGGGCAAGCAGGATACCGGGAGGAAGCACAGGCAGGAACGTCTGTGAGGGGAGGGCTCCTACCTCATACTGAGAATGAGGGGCGATCAGCAGGTTATCTCAAGTGCCTATATACAAATGCAAGAAGCCTTGCAAACAAGCAGGGAGAACTGGAGGTCCTGGTGAAGGCAAGGAATTATGACGTGATTGGAATAAGAGAGACTTGGTGGGATAACTCACATGACTGGAGTAATGTCATGGATGGTTATAAACTGTTCAGGAAGGACAGGCAGGGCAGAAAATGTGGGGGAGTAGCACTGTATGTAAGGGAGCAGTATGACTGCTCAGACCTCCGGTATGAAACTGCAGAAAAACCTGAGTGTCTCTGGATTAAGTTTAGAAGTGTGAGCAACAAGAGTGATGTAGTGGTGGGAGTCTGCTATAGACCACCGGACCAGGGGGATGAGGTGGATGAGGCTTTCTTCCGGGAACTCGCAGAAGCTACTAGATCGCACACCCTGGTTCTCATGGGTGACTTTAATCATCCCGATATCTGCTGGGAGAGCACTACAGCGGTGCACAGACAATCCAGGAAGTTTTTGGAAAATGTAGGGGACAATTTCCTGGTGCAAGTGCTGGAGGAGCGAACTAGGGGGAGAGCTTTTCTTGACCTGCTGCTCACAAACCGGGAAGAATTAGTAGGGGAAGCAAAAGTGGATGGGAATCTGGGAGGCAGTGACCATGAGTTGGTCGAGTTCAGGATCCTGACACAGGGAAGAAAGGTAAGCAGCAGAATACGGACCCTGGACTTCAGGAAAGCAGACTTCGACTCCCTCAGGGAACGGATGGGTAGGATCCCCTGGGGGAATAACATGAGGGGGAAAGGAGTCCAGGAGAGCTGGCTGTATTTCAAAGAATCCCTATTGAGGTTACAGGGACAAACCATCCCGATGTGTCGAAAGAATAATAAATATGGCAGGCGACCAGCTTGGCTTAACAGTGAAATCCTTGAGGATCTTAAACATAAAAAAGAAGCTTACAAGAAGTGGAAGATTGGACAAATGACCAGGGAAGAGTATAAAAATGTTGCTCGGGCATGTAGGAATGAAATCAGGAGGGCCAAATCGCACCTGGAGCTGCAGCTAGCAAGAGATGTCAAGAGTAACAAGAAGGGTTTCTCAGGTATGTTGGCAACAAGAAGAAAGCCAAGGAAAGTGTGGGCCCCTTACTGAATGAGGGAGGCAACCTAGTGACAGAGGATGTGGAAAAAGCTAATGTACTCAATGCTTTTTTTGCCTCTGTCTTCACGAACAAGGTCAGCTCCCAGACTGCTGTGCTGGGCAACACAGCATGGGGAGTAGGTGGCCAGCCCTCTGTGGAGAAAGAAGTGGTTAGGGACTATTTAGAAAAGCTGGACGTGCACAAGTCCATGGGGCCGGATGCGTTGCATCCGAGAGTGCTAAAGGAGTTGGTGGCTGTGATTGCAGAGCCATTGGCCATTATCTTTGAAAACTCATGACGATCGGGGGAAGTCCCGGACGACTGGAAAAAGGCTAATGTAGTGCCCATCTTTAAAAAAGGGAAGAAGGAGGATCCTGGGAACTACAGGCCAGTCAGCCTCACCTCAGTCCCTGGAAAAATCATGGAGCAGGTCCTCAAGGAATCAATTCTGAAGCACTTAGAGGAGAGGAAAGTGATCAGGAACAGTCAGCATGGATTCACCAAGGGTAGGTCATGCCTGACTAATCTAAATCGCCTTCTATGATGAGATTACTGGTTCTGTGGATGAAGGGAAAGCAGCGGATGTATTGTTTCTTGACTTTGGCAAAGCTTTTGACACGGTCTCCCACAGTATTCTTGTCAGCAAGTTAAAGAAGTATGGGCTGGATGAATGGACTATAAGGTGGGTAGAAAGTTGGCTAGATTGTCGGGCTCAACGGGTAGTGATCAATGGCTCCATGTCTAGATGGCAGCCGGTATCAAGTGGAGTGCCCTAAGGGTCGGTCCTGGGGCTGGTTTTGTTCAATATCTTCATAAATGATCTGGAGGATGGTGTGGATTGCACTCTCAGCAAATTTGCGGATGATACTAAACTAGGAGGAGTGGTAGACACGGTGGCAGGCAGGGATAGGATACAGAGGGACCTAGACAAATTGGAGGATTGGGCCAAAAGAAATCTGATGAGGTTCAACAAGGACAAGTGCAGAGTCCTGCACTTAGGACGGAAGAATCCAATGCACCGCTACAGACTAGGGACTGAATGGCTAGGCAGCAGTTCTGCGGAAAAGGACCTAAGGGTGACAGTGGACGAGAAGCTGGATATGAGTCAACAGTGTGCCCTTGTTGCCAAGAAGGCCAATGGCATTTTGGGATGTATAAGTAGGGGCATAGTCAGCAGATCAAGGGACGTGATCGTTCCCCTCTATTCGACATTGGTGAGGCCTCATCTGGAGTACTGTGTCCAGTTTTGGGCCCCACACTACAAGAAGGATGTGGAAAAATTGGAGAGAGTCCAGCGAAGGGCAACAAAAATGATTAGGGGACTAGAACACATGACTTATGAGGAGAGGCTGAGGGAACTGGGATTGTTTAGTCTGCAGAAGAGAAGAATGAGGGGGGGGATTTGATAGCTGCTTTCAACTACCTGAGAGGTGGTTCCAAAGAGGATGGTTCTAGACTATTCTAGTGGTAGAAGATGACAGGACAAGGAGTAATGGTCTCAAGTTGCAGTGGGGGAGGTTTAGGTTGGATATTAGGAAAAACTTTTTCACTAGGAGGGTGGTGAAACACTGGAATGCGTTACCTAGGGAGGTGGTAGAATCTCCTTCCTTAGAAGTTTTTAAGGTCAGGCTTGACAAAGCCCTGGCTGGGATGATTTAAGTGGGGATTGGTCCTGCTTTGAGCAGGGGGTTGGACTATATGACCTCCTGAGGTCCCTTCCAACCCTGATATTCTATGATTCTATGGCCATACACTGTGGTGACAGGCAGAAAATATGACTGGAATGGGAGGGCTGATATCCGAAGGGGGAGGAGGAGCCTAAGAGAGATAGGATAGTAGGAAGAGTGACAAGGGAAAGAGAGGGAGATGCAAAGGAAGAGTTTAGGTTGGGGAGAACACAGCAGAGTGGGAGAAGATGCAGGGAATAAAGTTAGTTAGAGATGGGATCAGAGAGCAATTAAGAAGAGGTCAGGAAGAGGTGGAGAAGGGAAAGAAATGTACAGGGAGAAAAAGAAGAAGGCCAAAAAAGCAGGAGTGAGAGGAAAGAGGATAAAGGAAGTAGGACATTAAAAAAGGAGGAAAGCAACAATGAGAGTAAGAGGGTGAGATGACGAGAGAGAGAAGGAGTAGGGAAGGAGCAGGTGAAAAGAGGGACAAGAGAATATGAAGACAATAGGAAAAAGAGAGAAATGAGGAGAGATGTGAGGACGGACATGGGAGAGTAGAGAAAGACAAAGGTAGAAGAAATGGTAAGGGGAAGAAGGTTAGTAAAGGGGCTAGTGAGGTAGGAGATGCTAAGAGCTGATGAAGAGGCTCAGTAACAGTTCCTGGTTCAATGTTGGAAGAATGTGACTTGTAAGGGAGACAAATACAGTGCCTGATTTGTTTTTTTCCACCATCAGAAAGGTGGCAACACTAATAATTAGAAAATTACTAAAGCACAGAGGTGAACTAATGTTTTGACTGATTATTCATTTTTGTCCCTCTTCCAGTCCTACAGAAGCTTTTACACAATTTTTTTTGTTTAAAAAACCCCCAAGCCCATATATATTTTTAAGCATTAACTTTCTTACTTTTTGGCTAATTTATTAAAAGTCCATGTTCAATTAACAAAATACAAGCCAATTTCGGGAAAGGGTTTGGACTTGAATCACTTTTTGGGGGGGGGTAACTGAAGAGCAAACTACATAGAGAGAACAGTAGTTCCAAGTAAAATGGCAAGGGCTTTTGTCTTAAAGAACAGAAATGCAACAGAAACAAAATATAATAAAAAATGAAAATTCAGGTACAGGAATTATGTTTTTCATACTGAATAATTATTTCTGTACTGCCCGTAAATCCTCTCTGGTAAGCTGTGCATCTAAAACTCATCGAACTGCCAAGGGGTAAACGCAGCTCCATCCATCACACAGCCACTTGACAAATACATTCCATAATAGAAGTTTATTTTTATGGGAGGCTGAATCAAGGACTTTCCCATGCATACAAAAACTTGTCAAAATTATTTATGAGTCTTGCTGAGACACACAATATGTCATATCAAACTCCTATTTTCCTTCCAAGCACAGACTGTCAATATCTCTGCTACTATCAATAATGTGGAACACTGCTGCTATAGGCCCTCAGGATTTTGAGGTCATTTGCCCATCCTAGCCTGCTGCCAGGAGCTGTCTCTAACTGCAATGCAGCTGAAGAGAGGTGTATTTACAACCTCTATGAGGTGTAGTTAAGGTAAGCACTTGGGACTGCATTCAAAGGCTTTGCCAACATAAAATAAAATGGAAACATATGCCTGAAAAATTACAGTTGATTATAGCTAGTGTTATGAAAATAATGGAGGAAAAACCTATTTGGCCTTTTCGTAAATTAGAAAATCCTAAAGCTTACCAGCATTCCCTGGGATGATTAAACAAATAATCACTTCTGATGAATATGTCTGCACCCTTATCCCACCTATGAAAAGGGCTCAAAAGTAGGCTACAATACAGAGGGCTCAGGGTTTTCTTTTTGTAAGTTAGAATGACCCTGTCTAGTTAATTCTGATACTTTCATCATGGTAATTCACATGGAAGCAATTGCCTATACAAAAAGTAAAGCTAAATACAAAGAGTGCTTTTTCCTTCCACCCCATGTGTTACATCTTTCATTACACTGACTTGCTGCTCTCCAAGAAACAATAGCCCTCCCCTAGAACAACAGCATATACCCTCTCTGATACTTCAGACCACTTAGAGAAGCAGAAAATGGGTAATTCTTCAGCAGTTGAATGGTTAGTGGGGGTCTGAAGTGATATTTTCTAAACAAACTCTTCCATGTTCAGGTTTTCACCAAAGAAAACCTCATGTTGCACTGATTTGATTTTGCTGTCAAGAAACCTCTGCTATTTGACTACAAGCAACAGAGCACAAAGAACCCACTTCTGGGTTTCACCACATGCACAGGTCAAAACCTGTGGCTGGCAGCTCTGCAGTTCTGCTGTGCATGATTTAAGGGTACGCTGAAAGAAGGAGGGTTTATGTGGCTCCATAAGTTCTTTCCCTTCCTCTCCCAAGGGCAGAGTCACAGTTTTGCCTCAGCCTAACTGCCAAATGTGGCAGTTTGGTGCAGGTAAATGCCATATGGGGAGGCATTGGGCCTGTTTATTTCAGTAAAAAGCACATTCCTCCTTGGCTGACAGAGTTAGCTAGGGAGAAATCGGGCACTGTGGCCTGAAGAGAGTTCCTCAGAGATGCCAGCCAGGGAGATGAGAACGTGTGACCTAGCTGATCATTTCCTCCTCAATCACAGGGGAGGAGATGGACTTAGTGTCCTTTAGCTCCTCCAGAGGGCAGCATTTCTGTTGTTGATACATCACTGCTGCAAACCTAGGTAGAGAAGGGGGTTGGATTATATATAGGAAAGTGTGGGGGGTGCAGATGGGAAAGAGTTACTTTACATGAGTCCCCAATGCCTTGAATACCTCCCACACCTACTTACCACCAAACTAGTGCTCCCAACTTTAACAACAGCCAATGTATCCTCGGGGGACCTGTGCATCCTGTTTGGTCAGGTAGTGTGGGGAGCTGCTCAAGGCACTGGGGACACACGTAAAGTAACTCCTCCAAACCCCCTCCCACCTTCAAGCCGTTCTACACATGTGCCTTCTTTCTCTTGCCAGAGTTGCAGGAACCCTTACAGTTATTACAGAGAAAGGTCCACAGGTGGGTTCCATAACTGTTCCACTGAGCTAACAACCCCCCTAATTGGCGAGCCCACCAATTTATACACCCATTCTCCATAATGTTGTACAAACTGGTATCTGGATTTGACCTTCAGAGAGTAACACAGGGAAATCTAAAAGGATTGTGAGGACTTTGGAGCAGGCACCCTCTTTATACTGTACATTTGTACAGGGCCTAGAATAATAGGTCTGAGGCTTCTAGACACTACCACAATACTACTAAGAATAAGAGGTAATTCATTTGTAATTTTACACACACACACACACACGATGAGATGCATAGCAACAATCTTGCTTTCAAATTACAGCTAACTTCTTAGATAAGATTAGAAAAATTATGGTTACACTTTTGGTTAATATAGACATTACTTTAAATATTGCATGCTACAATACACAATGTACACCTCTAATTTGCATTGCCAGCTTCAGCTGTGATCTGCCCACATCTGTCTTTTTCAGTGTGCCTTAAAGCCAAGCAGGAAATAGCAGTACTGGTAGGATGACCAGACGTCCCGATAAAATCAGGACTGTCCCGATTTTTAGGTCTTTGTCCCGCATCCCGACTGATGCACAGTCGGGACGCCATTTGTCCCAATATTGCGGCTTTGACCGCTCTGGCATTTTTGGGTTTTTTTGCGCTTCGGCAACTCCAGTGGTTTTTTTCCCCTTTTTTGCTTCCCCCATGTGTCCTGATATTTTCTCCATTTCATCTGGTCACCCTACATACTGGTAACCAGTCCCAGCACTAGATCTAAGTTTATTCAAAGGATACAAAATAAACCCATCCATTTTCAATAATTTTAAAATATACCGTCTCAAGGCAAGAGGGCAACAGAGCTATTTAACTATTTCTGTTAGCAGTTCAAACCTGTCAAAAATCCAAAGTTTTTTTATTGATATATTTTCAGAATGATGTAGGCAAAACTTCAGTAACAGGCACCATTGTGCCCATTACTCCTTGAACATTGCACTGAAAATACACATTTTAGAAAGAGAAAATATAATCTTATTGATTTCTCTGGGCTTTAAAACGCAGTCATCTGAGATTATTTTGGGACAGCAGTAAGACTCTCTGACCAGACAGCTGATCACTCTCTTCCTACGCTTCACTATTGATGCTGATTACAGAAACAAATTCTACCTTCTGTTAAAAAGATATTTATAAACAGAATTAGCCTTTTGAGATTAATTTTCCTGTGGGAAATCATATGCTGCTATTAAAGCACTGTGCTCATTGTATCTCCTGACTACTGAGACAGTGAAGAATGTGCCAAAAAGTGGCTGAAAAAGGCAAGGGAGACTAACTGGTATATTTTAGAGTTAGGTAGACAGACATTACTGATGCAAAGCAAATGTCCTTTTACCCATAGAACATAAGAACGGCCATTCTGGGTCAGACCAAAGGTCCATCTAGCCCAGAATACTGTCTTCTGACAGTGGCTAATGCCAGATGTTTCAGAGGGAATGAACAGAACAGTCAGTGTTCAACTGATCCATTCCCTGTCACTCATTCCCAGTTTCTGCAAACAGAGGCTAAGGACACCAACCCTGCCCATCCTGGCTAACAACCATTGATGGACCTATCCTCCATGAATTTATCTAGTTCTTTTTTGAACCCTGTTATAGTCTTGACCTTCACAACATCCTCTAGAAAAGAGTTCCCCAAGTTGACTGTGCATTGTGTGAAGAAATACTTCCTTTTGTTTGTTTTAAACCTGCTGCCTAGTTCTTGTGTTATAGCCATTCTGTAATATTAAAAGGAGACAAGTCAAAGATTAAAACATGTAGGGTCTGATCCTCCGCTGACTTGCATCTTGTGTCGTCATTTAACACCTTTGCAAAGTGAATGTAAAACATTAATATCTCACTTGGTAGCCTTTTACAATCTCTTTCTGCAGGTGTCAATGACGATGCAAGGTGTGGGGTGGTGGAGACTCAGTCCATCATGTTTGGTTCACCATCAAGCAAAGACATTTTTAAATGTATATTTGTTTTAGAGTAAGAAACATTAAAAAGTTCCTTCTTAGCACATAAATATATAATTATTTATTTAAGAAAAATTAAATTTAAATAGTGTGATCTTACTTATTGATTTAAGATGCCTTATCCTTGTACTTATAAAAGAGAATGACATTGCATTAAAGTTACCCTTTGGCAAGAGTATCAGAAAGTTAGACCCCACAAACCTGTAACTTGGTTACTTGAATTCTAGATGCTCCCCCCCCGATGCTATATTTCACTTTTGCAAAGTCTTTAAGCAGACATTTCCCTTTTCCTCTTGTCAAGACAACTAGTAACTTTGTTAGCAACCCTGCAGGACAGGAGATAACTATAGAGCTCTCTAATTGTTACGCTCTTGCAAGGGCTGAGACTGATCATTCACTGAACTGTTGAGTTGATGGGATTCGTGTAGCTGGTTATAAATTGATAATCTAAATTAATTCATTCAAGCAGAAATCGATTTTGTTACTCCTTGAGAGCTTGTAATAATGCTTACCTCCTACCGCTAGCTGCATTCTCTGTTTCATAAAGCTGGTCGGAAACAGCTGGATTCAGGTGACCTGCTAGCTCATTAAATCTGTTACATGTTCCTTCTGGTAAATGATATTAAGCTGAAATGTCCTTGCGTTGATTTTTTTCCCTTTAATTTTATGACAGAAATAACCTAATTTGTAACACAAAATAACAATCTCCTTGGATTACTTTGCCTTGTTAAAATATTTTATGCATTTTTCATTTACACGAAGGTAATGGAAAAACACTTAAACTATCTGTTATTTAAACCACAAGAGATATGTTACTGAAAGTCTGATAGCTGCAAAAATGATTGCCTCTTCATAGTCTTTGCTTTATATCTGTAATAAAAGGCGGACAATTCAATTCATCGGTTAGTAAATAAAGTACGATAGTTTTTATTTTATTTGCTCTGCGTTGCTAGAACTAAAATCAGATTGCTTTTCAAATTCATTTAGAAATGGGACTCATTATTCTCCTTTCCTACTTCTAATGCAAAATGTCTAATGTCCATTTTGACTCTTACATTTTCTTCATCTAAAGCAGATATATCCTAATTCTAAATCTCAGATTAAAAGAATATATTTCCTTCTCTGTTCTTCCTGTAAGTATTGAAAAAGCAGGGGATGGGGATGCAGGTGTGAAATGTTGCATAACTGAGTTAGAGCATTTGCTTCTGGATCTGAGACAATTATAAACATTTGTTTCTCAAAACTCTTTGACTTCATCTTCCTCTGCCTAAATACATTTTAAGATAAACACAACTCAAATGCCATAATAACGTAGCTGGAATATATATCACATGGCAACAAGTGCTCATTCAGCATGTCTGTTGCTACAGCGAGAGCCAAAGTTCTACCAAATCCGGTGCAGTTGAGGACACATAGCTAACACAAGTCACTTTTTTCACTCAAAACATTTATCATTTAAGGGAGAGGAAAACACAATATTGTCTTTTTATACAGTCCACACACCATTACGCTACAACCAGTAAGCAGTCTTAAACGCAAATGCTTAAAAATGCCTTTGACAGTTTTAGCCTACCTTACCCAGTACGCGTCACTATAGAGCAAAAATTCTCTCAGGCTGATAACATGGCAACACTAGCCAAAGAAATTATTATAAAAAATGTTGGTAACAAGACCTAGCTATTAAGATATTAGTAGCTAAAAATCAGAATTATTAGCTTATTAAAATTAAAGATCCATATAAAGATAAACCATCCTTTTAATTATCAAAAAGAAAAAACTATTGATTTTCAAGCTTCTGGCAATAACAAAGCACAGAAAAGCATAATACATACTAAATAGGCCTTTCCTCTGAGATATATGCGTGTCACAAATAAACCAATATATAACCCATATGTACAGGCACTTCACTAGAAGGTTTTTCAATATAACCATTTATAAAATAAAGATACTAAAATTATAATATAATTAAATATAATTAAAATTATAACTATATGCATGTGTATGTATAGAATACTACACACACAAAAGCAGGTATTACTTACTAATTTTCTTTACAAGCCTTACTTACACTGAATAGCGTTTATTGACATGAGCTGTCCTAACATCTCATAGTGTTTATAGGTGCACATAAGTAAAAGATGCAGAATCAGGGCCTCAGACAATAAAATTAGTATAACATAAAAACAACATATCATAAGATAGATACTGATAGCCTCCCAGACCATGAATGTATTATGGTTAAAAGGGTGATGAAAGATCCAGTCATTTTTTCTACTCACCAAATACAGGGAAAATAATCCTTCTGTGCTGTTTTGCTTTTAAAATTTAAAATTACAGTCGAAGTGTCACCTCACAGCCTATGATGCTGCTATCAATCCAGATGCACTGGATGACTTTGTCTGATAGACACTGCTCTATGTTGGGGGTGGTGAAAAGCCACACTACCCCACAAGGGATGGTGCCCATAGTAGGCACAAATTCACAGGAGCACTGGGAGAATGTGCCTGCTGCACCATCTTTGAGCATGGTGCAGAATGCTTTCTCTCCAGATCTAGACAACTCTGCTGACCAGTGACTCTGCTGACCAATGCAGAGGAGGGCAGGGCCAAGGCTCTGCCTATTCTGCTGCCCTCTTTGGGGTGGCTTCTGCTTCAGCCTGGGCTAGGAGGGAGCAATCCACGTGCTCTGGACAGCATAGGGATTACAACTGCTTGACTCCTGCCCAGGGCAAACAAAGAGAGAAATCTCCTTGCACTTTCCCACCTTGTTCACCCCCGCAGGGGCCACTAATAGTTTGGCCCTTGTTGTTTTGCGAAAGATGTTGCCATATAAGTGTTATCTATTCAGTAGCAGCTTTGAGATTCTTCCTCCTGTTGGCACCTACCATAGAAGAAATGCATAAAGTCCAAGAAAAAAAGGGGGCCAGATGCAGTGTTTCCATTGAGATTTCTACTGGCTAACTCAGGAATTGTTACTAAGGATTCTTTGAGCAGGCCAATGGTACCTTAAAGTTCCTATGTGAATGACAAAGCTAGTTCAAGGCACCTTGTGTGCTGATCGTGATTACGAAATCTTGATCTCAGTCTTTCTTTAGTGAATTTTTAAGAATGGGTTTGCACCTTGGATTTCTTTAAAATTAGTGATTGCAAGCTATATACTGCCATTACATAGATTTGGATTAGTTCCTTTAGATTATCTCAAAATAATGATGTCTAACAGTTATGGTGGAGTTGGGTGAAGCTTAGTGGAAAGAAAAAAAACAAATGGCTGTTCTGAAAAGAAGAAAAACTCAACTAAGCTCTGGTTGGCCTTGAGGTAATATTAGGGCAGACTGCTTGCATTTGGGTTTATCTACCATATCTTAAGGAAGTGAGGTATGAAACACTAATAATTTGGGGGCATGAATGACTATAGGACTAAAAAAACAAACCAAACCTATCCCCCTTATTTTGGGCCTGCTCCACAGCCCATTGAAGTTAATGGAAAGACTCCAGCTGATTTCAATGGGCTCTGGATAAGATACTTTAACAGGAAGAGAAGAGTGCCTTGAATACTTTATCACTCTCACCACTGGCACAGTTCCATTGGTGGCAGCAATATTACCAACAGTGGGATTTTTGGGGGGGAAAAAAACGAGTACAAACACAACCTATGTAAAAGGATGGCAATGTGGAGCCCCAGATTTTACCACAAAGAAAATATTCTTGGCAATTTTTCAAGCCCCCCAAATTGGTCAAAAGACCAGTGAATATTACAATTCCGCAGCGGTTTTCTAGTATCTCTGGTCTTAGTTGTATCGAAGCAAAACTGCCAGGTATTATCCAGCTAAAATAAATTTGTAATAACAGATGAGCTATAGTGTCCACAAAGAAAGGAATTTTTAGTCCTTTCTACTTCCACTAGCCTGACTGATGGTTCATTTTTTTTTTTTGGCAGCATTCAAATACTCAGAGAAACTGACCGCGAATTTTTAAATACAATTTCCCCTGTAAACACCCAGGAAACGTTAAGAAAAATTATAATGACCCCCTGATTATATTTTTATTTAAAAAAGAAGCCCAGGCATGTATGGACATTCTTACAATTGAGATTATAAATTATTTAATTAATCACTTTTTGTTACTGGAAATATTTACGAGCAGAATAGCACATTCTGAGGTTTCAGAGTAACAGCCGTCTTAGTCTGTATTCGCAAAAAGAAAAGGAGGACTTGTGGCACCTTAGAGACTAACCAATTTATTTGAGCATGAGCTTTCGTGAGCTACAGCTCACTTCATCGGATGCATTCTGAGGTGTGTATCTTTTTTAGGCTGTAATAGGGTAGGCGGAAGATTGCAAAGGGGAGAGACTAGATAAGAAACTATTATGCTCCAAGAGACTTTTTTTTTTTTTTTTTTTAAGAACAAGAGTAGGTATCTCCGCAGGTTTAATGTTCTCCCCTCTTTAACATTAACACTACCTTTATGTTACTTGCAAATGAAATACCACATATATATTGGCTGCTGCCACACCCTTGCTGTTGCTAATCTGGCTTCTTAAATTTAATTTCTTTTACGATGTCTTTTCCTTAGTTTAATTAGGCCACAGGGAGTCAAAGAGAGGTAGTCTCACTGTCCCTTCAGAATTTATTTCACAGACTGTCCCCTTCAAGGATTTTATTTCTGTAATGGAAAGCAGACAGACATTCTCGTATTGCTTAAAAAGAGAAAATGATTAATACAACGAGATTGCTATGCTTCTAGCTAAAATGGCTCTCTTTTCAATGTAAACTACAACAGCTTGAGAAGATGGGCACTGACACTGCACTACAGCTGACAGGTTTTTAAGGTGTACCACTACTGAGTTCTGTAATACAGTGTGACCCATAATAATAATAATAGCAGCAGCACTCTCTTCATATTAATATAATAAATTCTCTAGACATAGATGATACAATCATATTTCAAATATGACCACAAAAACAGTATGATCTTAACACCTTTGGATTTATCTGGAAAAGAAAAATACCGTCTAAATCACTTATGCTGATATCGCAAAGTCTTTACTGAACTGCATTAACGTACCAAGATTACAATATATTTTAATACAACAGATATTTTTGACAGATTTATTAGTCTCTCCCTTGTGTTTAACTTGTGGTTAGTAAAGCTGTATTTCCTTTACAATAAATGCTCTGTATTCTGGTTCCCTAGCCCACAGAGCCTGGAATTCCCGAAATGTAGAACACACTAATACTATGTGTATATGTTTAATACACTAGTTTGAAACAACAGGAGTAAGAGCATAATATTTTAAAATGTTAAAGCGTCACCTGCTAGTGTTACAATAGTTAAAGATCTACCAGCCATACAAATGTGTTGTGGGTTAGAATGGCATACTCAGCTCTGCAGCAATTTAAAATAAAATATACTGTACACAAATACCAAATTGGGTTTGTGCTGGTTTGACATTATATATCTTTATAAGACCACCTATATTTTCCAGTAATGTGATCAGAGTGGAGGACTTTGGCATATTTAGAAGACTGAAACAAAGCTGAGTTTAAAATATTGAAACCCCTAATTTGCCTCCTCCTTCTTCCCACATCCACTCTCTTCAAAATTAGAATTTCCAGACAGATCATGCAATCTGATTGTATGTTTGGACAATTAAATAAAAAAAAAAAAAAGCATAAAATGGCTGAGATGCCTAGGTTGCCAAAGCAACTACTTTGCATGCAAACGTGACTATTCTTTCTTCATATAATCATTTTGGGTAAAATTCACTCAAGTGCAAAAGGCTTACAAAAGGCCCTATGCAGGGGTAGTCAATAGGCAAACCACGGGCCAAATCCAAAGGATTCTGAACAGACTCTGAAATCTTTTTATTTACTTATTGTTATCATTGTTGTTATTTTTTAGTATTATTTTCTCTGGAGTCTGGACCTTGATCAAGAAATTTGGACCTTGGGAAAAAATAATTGACTACTCTTAAGCCCTCAGGGACTCCACCTCAGCAGAGAGTACCCTGACAGCAGAACTAATGTGGTTCTGCTGGTGGGGATGGGGCCAATATTTGGGGGAATTTTTCATGGGGGATGTAGAACCTGTTTGGTGTAAATCCCCTCTTGGAAGAGCACTTCACACAGCACCATACAGACAGATAACACAGACTGGACAGGGGGAGGGACAGGAGCAGGAACAGAGAATGCAGACAATGAGCTGATGTAGCCTCTGTGGAAAAGTTCTATAGCTGTTCTGTGACCTCTGGGGGGGGGGGGGAACGGGACAATGCCTTCCCATTTATCCTCAGTGCATCTGTCCAGTCACTTGCACTGGGTGCCACTGGCATGAGGATTTGGCCTTTAAAGTGTCGGTTCTCTCCATAGGGATAAATTTAATCTTTTTAGAACATGCATACCTACCATACAAGTGCAGAAGACAATGCAAATTATGTATCTTAATATCTTCTGAGAGCCAGACTATACCCCTATTCTTACGTGGCTACACAGTGGGGTTAAAAGAGTAAACAACCTTTATAAGAGATGGTCAAAACTGGAGCCAAGTTACTTCCACTCTGGATCACATTGCTAAAAAAAGGGGCAGAGAGTGGTATGGAGTAAGCAAAGCCATGACTCCATCCCCCTCTGCACAGCCACATGTGCGGACTGTTCCTGAAATGGTGTTGATGATTACAGTGTTGCCAACTCTCATGAATTTATTATGAGTTTTATAATAGTTGATGTTTTTTCTTAAAACCTCAGCTCCTCTAATGAAGTGACTGCACAAGAATTTCAGCTCTTTTTTTAAAAGGAAGTTTTTTGCTCTAAAAATTGAAGAGAAAATATGGAAAACCTGACCTGAATGCAGGCTAAAGGGCAGAGAAACTAGGATACAAAGAAAAAAACCCACATGTTAAAAAAAATCTTATGATGTTTTGAGACCTGACTCGTGATTTTTAAACTCTTGGAATTTACAATGCTGAGACTGTGCTCTCTCCGTTACAAACAGTGGGTTCTGGGAGACATTCCTCCAGAGGCGGAACACCTCTCTATGCAACCACTGAGCTCCGCCCATCTCAGACCCATAGCTGTGGCCAAATGCCACAATCTACTCCAATATACACCAACTCCCTTTGACACGGACGACTTTAATGGCTTTTTTTGTAGCATTATAGTGTATTGTATAATTAATTCAGGAATAAAGGATGCCTAAGTGCAATCAGACACAACTGAGTACTCTTTTTGAAGCTGTTGCAGTCCATTCTGTCAATGACTCTTGGCTCAAAAGTTGCTATTGCTACACATTAATACAAGAGACAAATCATTGCTTTGGATGCACATGGTATCTGTACTGTCCATAAACCCAGAATTGTAAGTCTCTAAGAAACTGAAATCTTATTTTGTCTTCTCGTTTAAAGGTGACCCACAAAGCATTAAAAAAAAATTTTTGAATGTCATCTTTTTGTTTCTTCATTCTATATAAAGAAGGCCTGAATGGTTCTTTCCCCCCAAGAAAAAAAGGTGCTGATTTTTAGTTGGCTTGAGCCCTCTTTGTTTTCTATGATGAAAATATCTGGTATGTTAAGTCTGGTCTTCACTGGCTCTGCTGGAGCATCTGTTTGAAGTCTCATAGAACATACTCCTTGTGAGCATTCACACCTTAACCAAAAAGGTGAAGATGCTGAATCTTTATAACTAAAACATTCATTATCCAAAATGTTAATTAGTAAATTCAGTTAAATATGTATTAACAAAAACCAAAGAGTTTCAAAAAAAGACTAGAAATCCCTCCCCTAAGTTGCCAAACTTTCATGATCTTCTCCCTTGTGATGCCAGTGTTCTCCAGTTATCATGTAATCATTTAGGTTAGAAAAATCCTGAATTTTTCTTACATAAAAAAATGAACAGAAAAGAAAAAAAGCAACCATCCATCTTAGAGTCCTTCTTAACATATCATAAAGAAGCATAAAAAAGGTCACCACTGGCCCAATGTTTTTTCCTCTACAGGACACCTTTAAACTACTATTTAAAAAACAGAACAAAACTGCAGAAACAATCACTTTGAAAATACATGTGTTAGGTCTGTTTTCACTTATAAAAGATTAGAAAATTCAGAGTTAAGGCCATTTCTGGAAACAATATGCCTGGCAATTGTATACCTGAGAATTTTTTGGGATGTGATTATATAAACTAGATACTTATCTTATTTGAGTTGATACATTCATAATTCTCTTCCCTTGTACAGTAGTTTTACAAAACTGTAGCATGCATATATTTGGTACACAGATACATTTGTAATATTCCCTCTTATCTACATTGTGTTTTTTTCAAGCCAAAATCTATAGCTTCCATTTGAGAGAAATAGCTTTTTAACAATAGGAACAAAATATGGAAAGTAGAGGAGCAAAAATACAAAATTTTTGAAATGAATAGGATGTGACAGGAAGGACATGTAATCAAAGAAAATAACTGATTTTTTTAAACCACTAAAAATAGAGTACAGAGTCTACTGAAAAAAAATCTTACTGAATTTTAGGGATATGGCTTTGACCTATTTTGATCTCTAATAATATAATATTTATAAAAAACAGCCCAGGGTCCTAGGCAGCAGAATGACATAGACTGATTGGATCAGGAGGATCATAAGTTTTACTCAGAAGTGGTTCATCATGCCAGACATGCTGATGACATATAGCACCCCTCTCTGATCCACGAATAATCAATATTCTTGTCTCCAAAATCATCATCATTTATTGAGCACCCACCCTTAGTATGCTCAATGCTAAACAAAACAGGGGAAGACATGGTCTCTATCCGTTCAGAATCTCTGATCCTGCAGTTGGATCTGTGCAGGCGGACCTTTATTTTTGCACAGAGCACCACTGAAATCAATGGGGTGATACATGGACACAAAGACATGTACTAGATAATTAGATGTTAATAATATGGTACAGATATTTTTGTTTGTTTGCTTTGGGGATCTTCAGTGCTTTTTAATATACATCTCTTTCATTTCTTTGGAGCACAAAGATGACAGGAGAGAATTCCAATTGTAAGGAAAAAAACAAAGTTGGGAATCTTCAAGAGAAAGATTAAAAAATGGGCATTTGAGAGATGGCGTAGATGGGAGGAGAAAAGGCTGCACAGGAAGTGTAGACTGCAGAGGTAATGCAGATTCTGGAAATGAGAGCAGAGATGAAGTTGGCACAATGTTAAGCAACACCTTAAAGAGGAGGATAATAAATCTGCAGTTGATGCAGAAAACGAGGGACATGGACTAAGTAGTGGGCGAGTAACATGATTTTAATGGCAGCATTGACTGGAGGCTACATTACCTGCACACAGCACCCGATCCTACAAGGTGCTCAGCATCAACTCTTGTTAATTTGAGAGCCCAGTGTATGTCACCTTGCAGGATCAGGCCTCTAGATCAGCTGTCACAATTACAGCTATTAACAGAAAATAAAAAGAGCAGATATTTGGTTATGGAGGAAAAAAAAAATCTTTTAAACAACAATGAACGTAGCTATTGACATTCTTAAAAATCTAGTTGTAATTCACCATATTTTAAAGAATGTATCTGAATTGTCCTGACAAACAGATCATTGGCAAGATGTTGTTTTTTTAAAATTTTATATCATTTGGAATGACCACAGATTGATTTGACTTGCCATTTTAGACCAAAAAACCCCACAATGTTTATTTGTTAGATACTATAATATTTTTGTCTATCTACCTGCTGTGTGATAAAGAGAGGAAATAAAGGTGGCGCTAATAAAGACAATGATAAAATTTCCTTCATTTAATAGGCAACACACTGATTACTGGCCACTGGAGTATTAGGTTGAATTGCATCACTGATGAATAGCCAAGGGACTCAGTTAACAAAATCAGTGCTTTTAAAGTCTTTAATGATAGGAGCAAAATGAATGAAAGCGTTTGTCAAGATTAGGATTGTCATTAGCAAATGCTAATTACATATTAGTTTAATAATTACCACATGATCATTTAAAATTATTAAATTTTGTTACTTACTTTGAAGAATTGTCTTTTCTTTTTAACAAACGGCTAGAATTCACAATAGTGCTTTTCAAAAGCAAATTTCTAAAGCTTCTACTTTTTCCTGCACTGTAGTTCTTTAATAACAGAGGGCTTCTAAGGTTAGACTGCTATTGTCAGATAGCTTTGTTGAGAATTTTTGGAAAATACATCTAATTTCATTCTTTTAAAGATATACTCTACACTATCCTTTAAAGAAAAGTCACTACCAAGTAAAACCCACAAATAGCAGATTTTAAATGACAACTTCTCTACAAAAAATAGCTATGTAATAAAAAGTATACTTCCTACAAACATATACTTGCTGATTATTAACACACATTTACTGTGATGATACTGTATCCTTTCCAAATTTGTGGCCCCAAAACAGGCCTAAATGGAATTGCTCGTCTTAGACATGTATCAAATATGTCTAACAGCTGTGCCATTTGTGGAGCACAGGAGTATATCAAAGCTTAATTGATAGACTGCTTAATGATGATAACAAAAACACATCTATATTTTTTCTGCAGTCCAGTTTGATGCCACATACACTACTCAGTTTGTATCAGCAATCAGTAGCTTAAAAAAATGTATAAGGTGCTTGAGTCACTTCAAATGGAAATTTTCTTAGCCAGAATGAAATTTACCATTCCAACCAAAGCTATGACTAATACAGTATTTGGATTCTTCTATCAGCTTGCAGGCACAAAGTCCAAAAACTGCATAGATTTGCACTGTTCTACTTTTAAAGTTTTACATTTAAGCAACTGGAAGAAACTCTAATACCATACTTCTTTTTTACAGGGGAGAGTACAGAGATGCACTTTTGAAACATGCCCAGTAGAGTGGCTTACTAAATAAATAAACAAACAAATGATGATTATATAACATATTTCACTCTGAAGGCTCTCAGCATGCTTTCTCATCTAGGGTCCAAATTCTGACTTGAAACAGACCCACGAATTCAGAAAGTGTAGTGTCGTAGCAAACAAGCACCACTGTGGGTGGTTGCCCTTAAAAACATGTAATTGCCTGTGACAACGAAATAATGTTACATGCTAGAGTTGCCAACCCTCCAGGAGTGTCCTGGAGTCTCCAGGAATTAAAGATTAACCTTTAATTAAAGTTTATGTCATGTGATGAAACCTCCAGGAATACATCCAACTAAAACTGGCAAACCCTAGTTTTACATCAGTATTCAGAGTATTCTAGTATTCCTTACTAAATACAGGTAACTTGAGAAACTTTATCTAAGTTTTGCAAAGGCAAAGAAATTTTTTTAAGAGTTACCTCCTGTAAATGTGCTCTAATTCCCAAGCACAAAATCAAGCACATGTGTATATCTGCATAATTTCCACAATGGGTATGGCCCAAAGACAGGGTGTACTCCAAGAGAAAGTGGGTATGCCATTGCCAAAGCAAAGCTCTGAGCATCCAGACCAATAAAATCAGTTCAAAGGTTTTGCCAAGTGCAGGAGTAACTTATTCCAGAACAGAACTCAGAGCTGCAATAAGGTTGACTGGTACCACAGAAAGCATGGGGGATTAATTCTAGATGCAGAGGAAGCAATTTATATAGGTGTGCTTGGGAATCTTTACTGACTTGTTTTATTGTTGTAATTTTTTGCTTTAGAATATATCCATTGCAAAAGCTTCTGTGATGTAATCCTTTTTTATAACTTAACTCTGTAACTTCTTCTAAGTAATCTTAGATCCTTCGACACTGATACTAAACCCACATTAAAAATGATCTCGAGAAATATAGCTTCAATGTTTTGTTTTCAGGGAATTTTTATAAACCTCACATTTCAGAACAAGGCACTAATATAGAACATCTAACAGATTTCTATGTGAAAATAAATTCCTGTCATGTAATGTTAGCACTAAGAGATATTTAACCCTTGAAAACCAATCTCAACCCTATTATCTGTTAGTGATTTTGAACAACAAATTTGTCTATCACTACGGTAAGTTTTTCCTTTGATAAATTCGGTTTATTAAAAGTTTGCAAAAAAAGATTTTCCTAACTGAGGTGATCATTGGTTAGTATTTTCTAAAGGAAGTTTTTCTTTTTATGGACATTATCAGTGTGGTCAGTGCCGGAAATAAATATTGCTGGAACTTGTATCGTGGCAATGTATAATGATGGCACATATCTAAAACTTGATTTTACACCTGTGTTTTTCCTTTTGTGTATGGTACATATTCAGACTATGGTTCCATTTCTTGTTTGATAGCACGTGCGGGCGTCTTTTCATTTTTATTTCTGCACCTGCTTGACTTGTACTGTATTGAAAAGAATTCCTATTGTACAAGTCAAGCAGGTACTGTACTGAAATGAATAAGTAAATGTGGAATTAGAAGAAAAATATATTCATAATATATATTTGCAACTCTCAATAAAATTGCAGTGGACCAAAACTGCTGCACTTCGTAGGAATACAAATTTCTAATGAGCCAAATCTTGCCCCCTCCTCTGTGACCTTAGAGAACCATAACTGGGTAGAACTGGTGTGTTTCCTCTATGTAAAATGGAGGTGATGCAGATTTGGGGAGCTCGCACTGAGGTCCCACTGCCTATATGTGTCATTGGGAGTTATTGCTTCTCAGTGTGCAAATGGATCTTGGGTGCAGTAAAGGGTTGTTGCTAGAGGGAAGGAACAGAAATTCTCCCCCATAAAAAGGGTCCACTAGTAATGGGGCCTACTAAGGATACAGTCGTGGCTGCGAAATAAACAAGTTCAAATGATTAATATCTCAGTTATATTTTTGAATAAATAATGAGCATGTACTTTGTTAGAACCACCTTTATTTTATATTAAGGGGTAACAAAGCAAGAGTGAGCAAAACTGAATCTTTATGAGAGATCACAGTGGGCTTCTCACAGTATCCTCATGAGAAGAGTGCAAATATTTCAAATAGTACTATATTAATGCACACTAGAGAACTGTTAGTGTCTTCCAGAAGGGTCCACATGGGCCAGTTAGTGTACTGTATACTAGTACACTAGTATACCTAGAATTTACATCCTTCTGGTGTGGACTAAAGCACCATGTGGACAAGCCCTTGCTTTCTCTCCAAAGCAGGCCACAGCAGAACACAAAATGGCAGCTGCTTCTGCCAGTAGGAAGGCAGCTAAAGGTATAGAACATGGAAAAAATATACAGTACATAATAAAAAAAATCAAGTCACATCAGTAGTACTGCTCATCTCAAACATTCATAAATCATGAGTCAGACCTAAAAATCATGAGATTAAGGTAAAAATTATGAGATTTGGAAAACAACATTTTGGGCTTTCTAATGAAGGTCTGCTAATTTGACAAATCTTTGTCAAGTTCTAACATGATAAAATTTTGTATTGAAGACAAGCCTTAAGATGCGCTTTAGGACCCTTATGTTACAATATAACTGCCCCCCCCACCCCCACGTCCCGATGGGGAGCCCTGGGTAAGCAGTTTAGCATTGTATGTTGCTAGCGCTTGTATATGTAGTGAAGTGTATTGAGGGAAGGGTTGAAGGTGTAAGTGTGGAGTTAAAGATTCCTTTGCAGGGTATGAGAGGCCGTAGAAGGAGGAAGGGAGAAGGGAATGGGTTAACTCGACGCCCCAGCTAGGTCTGAAGATAAGACGCTAACTCCAGCCCAAGGCTATGGCACACAACCGACTCTCGGCTGCCCGCCAAGAAAGATGGGGCCTGGATTCCAACCCAGTCCAGCAGTGAGAAAGGAGGATTCAGCTGAACAAAACTGCAGGGGCTGCAAAAACTAGTGAGACAGCAAAGGCCAGCGAGTGAGAAAACAACAGTTTCGCATCCCAGAAGCTGGTGTGTTTTGGGAAAGCTGAGGAAGTTGCAGAAAGCCAGTTTGGACTGGTCCAAAGACCACGGAGGACAGAAATCCCTGAACAAAACGCCCCAAAAAAACCCCAGTACTTAAAACCCTCCTGAGAGCTGAAGCGAATTGGAGATTAACATTGGAACCTGGACAGCCTCTGCACAGGACAGAACCTTTGTCCATCCTGCCCCCATTTTTTTTTGAAGTTCCACCCAGGCTTCGCCAGCCTTGGGTTGTGCGTGTGTGAGTATGAAAGCAGGTGAGGGCTCGGGCACTAACGCTTTCTTTCTTCCCCTGAGTGACATGGGGAGCACCCAGGACTCACCACTGTTATTTTATTAATAAAGCTTTAAAACTTAGTTACTTGGTGTGCTTTTTTATTTTTAATGGTTTTGCGGCCATTAATGTTATAATAATGTTATATAAAGCACCAAAGGGGAAAATTTATATTACTTGGGTAAAATCACATGCCCATAAGGACAAGGGACTACTCCATAAATAAAAACAAATAAGCTAACTCAAATTTGTTCAAGTAAAGTAGCAGCAATGGTCACGGGACTAGCTACCACTGAGCAAAAGGACATTGTCTGAAGACTACATGAGTGGGCACATGAGGGGGTGGAGAAAACCCTGTTCATATCAGGCAGGTGGCACAATGGCCAAAACAAAAACAAATGGTGCAACAAATTGTAATGGAATTCTTAAGTGTGCCCAGGTAAAACGAGGGGCCCAGCTCCCCATTTTACAGAGGCAAAAAACGCAAGGGGTATAGCACCATCTGCAAATGAATTTTATTAATTTGCTACCAACAACAAAGGAAGGGTATAAATACCTCCTAGTAATAACTGATGTGTTCTCAGCCTGAACAAAGGCATTCCCAACCTGGGTTAATACAGTGGCCGTGGTTGTCCAAAAACTCTATGAGGAAATCTTCTGCCGGTACGGCACACCCTGGATTATCGGCTCTGACCAAGGGGGGGCTTTTGTGGAAGAGGTTCTTAAATCCTTGCTTGCTGCCCTAAACATCAAGCAACAAATACACATCACTTATCAGCCACAGAGCAGCGGCATGGTAAAAAGGCAAAACCAAAATCTAAAAAACGCCCTTCGTAAAATGTGTTCAACTTCAAAAACGAATTGGCCCCAAAAGCTGTAGTCTATTGTGGTGGCTTTATGCAATTCTAACAGCCTGTGTACGGGGTACACCCCTACCATATCCTTTTTGGTCGTCCAATAAGGTGGGGCAATCTGTGGGAATGGGAGGAGAATTTACCTGCCAAGTCACCAAACGGTCAATATATTGCCCAGCTAAAAAAAAAAAGCTATGTAAAACTTGCAAAGCCATAAAGGGCAATTTAAATTTAAAAAAAGGCCAAATGCAAAAAAATCGTCATTAAAAACGTCAAAAAATGGCAAATTAAAAACCAGGTAATGTTGCAAAAGCTAAAAAAAGTGGCCCACATGCTGAACTTTAAGAGGGTGGGTCCCTACCCCATTGTAAATTGCATCTCCCCGGTAGTGTACCAGCTTCAGCTACCCGGTAAACTCAAATGGGTGCAGGCCATTCAGCTCAAAACATAGTTTCTCACTAGGTTTCTGGTCATGGCGTCGTGGTTGTAAACCAGCCACCTGCTTAAACCATCCAGGTCTCCATCTGTCCATAAAATTATCTGGATAATTATAATTATGAGGAGGGAAAATACCTCCAAAGGCTCTCCATGGTTCAAGCTGCGAATGAGGCCCAAGCCACAGTATGGCAAAAAGCTTTAAAAAAAAAAATGCCTTAAAGGCAAAATATAGTCCAACTAGCCCCAGACCTCCCCTAAACCACAGAGGGACAAACCCTTTCCTCATGCTGTGGCCTGAAGCGGAATGGGAGGCCATTATAGCCCCTAATCCCGAAACAAAATATTGTTGTTGTAACCTCCTAAACGAGGCAAACAACATCCATAACAGAACCAAAAAAGGCTGTAACGGAACAACTAATGCCTTAGAAATTTTTAGACCTGTCTCAGTTTCTCCAATAAATACATTTATGTTGTTCTTTTTCTTTTCCCTTTTGCTTTGTTAACAAAACACGTCATGAATGGCAAAAGCCCAGGAACACCTAAACAGGAGTGGTGGGACTGTTTTTGCTGCATCAGGCATGCAAAATTCATCAGTGTAATACAATATATGTATGGTGGTACCTATCGGTGGAAATCCTCTGGTGTCCAACGCTTTTCTCATCCTTTGTTAACTTTACCACTGTTCAGAATTGGCCATGGTAAAAAAAAAAAAGGTCAATTATCCATTGGCAGGGGGCAATTGTGACTTAGCATCCTGGGAATGTGGCATCACGTATTACCTGGGTATTTTTCCAGGGCAGCCCCCTGCTGAGAGCCCCAGGTCCCCTGGCCCTGCATCTCTCTCCCCAGTTGAATCCCAAGCGGAATTAACCCAAAAGAACCCCGTACCCCACCAGGTAGCACCACAGGGGACAACGTTACATCCCATTGCCACCTAAAGCCCCCTCCCAAAAAGTTTGTTTCCACTTGGAAACAATGGCCCCTACCTTTGGAGGAGGAAGATCTCTATCCATACTGCCAGCACTTATGGTTCCACTGGATAGGAAAAATCTAAAAGCAACGGCTCAAGTAAACTACCAGTAAAAAGGTACATGGGGAGGTTTTCAATATCACAAAAAAGTTTAATATGCCGTCCAAGTCAACACTCCACATTAACAGCTGGTATGGGAAGGTGGTCACAGTATTAGTTCAACCTAACCCCCACAGTTCCAAATGTTGGTATATCACATATATCACCCCCTCAGTCACACACACGTTTGCAGTGTGGGGAGGTAAATATTACATGCCCCAAACAATTTCCAGCATCCCTTTTAAATTGTAGCCTCCTTCGCTTAGCCCCTAGTCTTCAAAAACAATTCTAAAAAAGCACCTCCACATCTCTCTCACCAGCGGTGGTAGCAGATGTCACCGGCCACCAAATGGGAAGTGGCCACTCAATGCTAAATCCTCCTTAAAGCCACCTTAAAAGCTTTAAATATTTACCTGCCCCTAACATGCTTTCAGGTCCCTGCCTTCCTTCCCAATTGTAAAAGGGGGGCCACCCTCCAACCTGCCCTCCTTAGGCAAACGTTGTCCTTGTCCCCCCCAAAAAAGCGAACCTTTGTGGAATGGCACCAATACAGCAGCTAGTATTTAAAACATTCAGCAAGGGGCCATAAAAAACAAACAATTAAAAAAGGCCATAAAACTGGTCACAAGTACGGATCTCACCCACCTTACAGTGGCCACCTCTGCCCGCAAACATACTGGCAAATTGGCCCTCCACATGTGGGATACCTTCCAGGAACTAATTAAGACCATAATTAAGGCTGGGGACCAACTAGCGTGGGATTCAGTGTGCTCCCGACTTAAACAATATTTAACCCAACAAGTCCAAAGCACCAAAAAAAAAAAAAAAAAAAAAAAAAAAAAAAATGTAATCTGTGAAGCCTGGCCTGGGAAAATCCATCCCCACTCCGGAATTCCCTGGAAGCAATGGCCATTTTGCTATGCCTGGAGGCTCACAAACTGGAAGTGCACTGGCATAGCCTGCTCTTTCATGGCCTTTGATCCCATGAAAGGAGTGTGGCCCCCGCTATAAAAATCCAACCAGGCCTATGGGAAGGCTGCTTCTGAAATTGGGTGGTCCATTGCAACGTGTGGGAGGTGGCCCCCCTCAATGACATGGCTAAGCGGTATGTGCTGACTGCAGCCCCTGACTATCAGCAGATATGGATTGCAAAGGGCAACACCTGGCAACTATGTCCTCTAAAGCCCCCTCAAATAATGTGTAGAAAAAAGGTAATGCCAGGCCACTTTTATAAGGTGGGTCAACACATCTGCTGGGAAGGGGAGGCATCGGGACATGCCCCCACTAAGGCACATCTGTTTACCAATACCTCCGCGTATGTTTGAAGGACCACCTCCCCCAGGGTGCCCCTCAATTTGCGGTTGCAATCTCAAGCGCAAAATTTTTCGGTGCATTGGCCTGCCATTATCCAAAGTAGTGTTAATGTTTCCAATTATATTGTGTTTAATTTTTCATGACTCACGCCCAACGTTTTTCTTCCATTAACGCACACCCGAAAACAACTAACCATGTTCCAGACAGATGCCTCCTCCTTTACAGTGTTGCAGCACACCTTTAATTTAAATAAAGCTGCCTTCGCCACAGCCATCTGGATGGGACATTTATGTCAACAAAAAAATGTGTTATGCTATGTCACTAATAAAGCCAAAAGCCACTACTGGCTG
This sequence comes from Natator depressus, assembly GCF_965152275.1. Lineage (NCBI taxonomy): Eukaryota > Metazoa > Chordata > Testudines > Cheloniidae > Natator > Natator depressus. The sequence goes on along the minus strand of NC_134235.1, from coordinate 98,250,814 downwards.
GTGTATGCAATTGTTGCCGCCCTAACAATTTTGTTTCTGCTATATTGCTGTCTGTGTAGGAGGCGAACGATAACACTAGCCACTGTGTCAGAGGCAGGGTGGAAACCTAAGTGGTGACCCCTCACAACAGAATGTCGATTCGGGGTCAAGGGGGGGAATGTCACAATATAACTGTCCGTCCCCCCCCCCCCCCAGGGGACCCCTGGGTAAGCAGTTTAGCATTGTATGTTGCTAGCACTTGTATATGTAGTGAAGTGTATTGAGGGAAGGGTTGAAGGTGTAAGTGAGGAGTAAAAGGTTCCTTTGCAGGGTACGAGAGGCCGTAGAAGGAGGAAGGGAGAAGGGAATGGGTTAACTCGACGCCCCAGCTAGGTCTGAAGATAAGACGCTAACTCCAGCCCAAGGCTATGGCACACAACCGACTCTCGGCTGCCCGCCAAGAAAGATGGGGCCTGGATTCCAACCCAGTCCAGCAGTGAGAAAGGAGGATTCAGCTGAACAAAACTGCAGGGGCTGCAAAAACCAATGAGACAGCAAAGGCCAGCGAGTGGGAAAAACAGTCTAGCGTCCCTGAAGCTGGTGTGTTTTGGGAAAGCTGAGGAAGTTGCAGAAAGCCAGTCTGGACTGGTCCAAAGACCACGGAGGACAGAGGTCCCTGAACAAAACGTCCCCCAAAAACCCCAGAACTTAAAACCCTCCTGAGCTGAAGCAAATCGGAGATCAACAGCAGACCCGGGATGACCTGTGCACAGGACAGAACTCTCGTCCCCCCTCCCCTTCTGACATTACACCCAGGCTTGGCCAGCCTTGGGTTGTGCGTGTGTGAGTATGAAAGCGGGTGAGGGCTCGGGCACGAACGCTTTCTTTCTTCCCCTAAGTGACGTGGGGAGCACCCAGGACTCACCACTGTTATTTTATTAATAAAGCTTTAAAACTTAGTTACTTGGTGTGCTCCTTCATCTCCTCCCCTAACGATCCTGCGGCCTCAGCCTGATCACCTGACGCCTCAGGCAGATTGGTAACATAAATCTGTCACACTTACTAGACTGGTGTTTTGGCCTACTGCCGGCAAAATATTTCATTGCTTTTGGAATCCAATCCTACATTAATTTTAAGCAGCACCCTATGCATTTCCCTTCAGTGCAAAGTTAACTCAAGTTATAACTTATGTTACCTTTAACTCAGCTCCTGTCCACACACAAAAACCTGGCTGGCTGGTCTTAACAGGAGTGCAGGCTAAAGCTCAAGTGAGCACAACTCATCAGTCATTAACATGAACACTTTGCAGAGTGGACACAGGTTACTGACACTAATTTTCCAAATACTTCCTATAATTCCCCCTCTGTGCCCATAAAGGACAGGCAAGGTCTTCTACATTGTAAGAGAATTCATAGGTCAGGTCAGCTTACTGCAGGACTAAGAATCACTGGATGTGCCCCCAGAAATCTTTATGCCACACATGAATGAGTCCAGAGCCAGTGCAGACACAGTAACTTGAATGTTATTTCACAATATGGCTGCTCTCACATGAGATACATATACTTGAGTTATTCCTCTCAAGTTAGCCTAACTCAAGTCAATATGGCAATGAAAACATACCCTAGGTCATGTAATTGTCTTGCATCCTGTCAGGTGTGGACTGCATCCGACCATTTACTTACCTCACCCAATATCTGCCATTAAGAGCTTATGTTCACTGCAATGTTAGCTGAAGGTATAACTCAAGTGTTGCCCCTAACCTGACTCTTGTCACACATACAAGAATCTGTAGCTTGAGTTAGAGGATCTTTTAAACTCAAGCTAGCTAGCTTGTCCTGAAATGTGGGTTGAAGCTAGAGTTCCACTGATACTCAAAGCTAGTACTGCAGTGGAGACTCAGATATTCTGTGCTACTAATACAAACTCTCTGTGTTGCTTAAGTGTTGTTTTGCAGTATGTCAGCTCTTATCTAAGATAGACTAATTTGAGAGGATTTAACTTGAGTGTAGATTAACTCAAACTAAACTCTGCAGTGAAGACATATCCTAAAGTGTTCCAACCTCTACCTGAGATGGTCTCAACCTACTTAGGTTATCAGACAAACAAACGTCATTAACTACCCAGTATCTAATTTAATGTAGGCATCCAAACTGTACCCACAACCAGAAACACCTGTTCACATGACTGGTCAAAAGACTGCATTCTTTCTTAAGAACACAGACCTTTGCCATGGTGATTCAGCACCTTGCTGTAGTGAGTCATGCCTTCAATCCTGGATGACTGTAGTCCATCTTCAGAGTATGACGGATCAATGAGAGTAATACATACCAATCTATACGAGGTCATTAATCTTTTCTGGATAAGCATCCAGGTCCTGGTACTAACTTCTACACTAATGAATAGGTTAGAGCATGGTTAGCCCAGAGACTGCCTTTCTTTCCATGACACTATAACAACTGTCCTCAATAGGAATGATGTGATGGAATGAGTAAGGCATGCTCTGATGGACAGAAGGATACAGCGGGTCTTCTGTTGGACATTTTAAAAAAGACACAGATCTCATTGCTTTATCTTTTCCTCCAGCTCCCTACTCTCTCTAGTCAGTGCACACACATGTCACGGATTTGAAGTTAAACAGCCTTTTTTGCCTTCACCATTTAGCCAGTTTCTTTTGGCTCGTCAGAACCACTTAGCATGATTTAATACATTTATATTTGTATTTTAGACTTAGTCCCAGATTTTAAAAGGTATTTAGGCATTGCAATCCCAAACTGATTTCGGAGCCTAAATATAATTTTCAAATGGGAGTTAGGCAAAAATATCCAATCCCATTGACAGGTAATGGGATCTATACTCCTAAATGCCTAAATCACTTTTCAAATTGAGATTTCACAGTCAGTCAAGTTGCAACACTGAGCACAGAAATGCCTAAATTCCTTTAAATCCTTCAACAATTTCTCTCTTCGCCTGCCCCCCATTTCCCAGGCCACTACCCACATTCCCAAATCCTAGGGAGAAAAGATGGGCTGGCCATCCAACATGGCCCAAAGCTTATCAAACTCAGGCAGCTGTGGACAGTTTATAGGGAACAAAAAGGCATACCTGTGTTCAGCTTCCAGTTTCACTTTACAACCATTAAGGAAGTTTTGTCCAAGACAAGTAAAATTCCATGAAACAAACTTACCGCATTCACCATCAATTTCAGCACTTTCAAACACTTTCAAACCTTTTCAATTCAGACCTTTATTCTTGTCAATCAACAGTGCACAGTATTACTATAAAATAGTTAAATCTAGACTGGATTGATATACATTATGTTTTAGCTGCCACCAGATTCTCTTTGGCCCTTGAAAGCTGTCTAGTATTTAACTTTTGTCTGAAGAAATCTGCCCCACTACTGGGGCAAGCAAGGATCTAGCTACTCTCTGTGGATCTCTGTGCCACAATGAGTTTGTAGCTTCTGTCATAGGCCTCACATGTTAACTTTTCTTATACTAGAATTCTTATTCTTTACCATGCCTGCACCGTGCACAAGTTAGTCTCTGCACCACAATGCCAGAGATTTTTTCTTGATGAGATCCCTGACTTCACAGAGTTTCTACATCACTGTCCTTCCTGACTGCATATTCTCACATAAAAGTACAGTTATCATTACCTTACACTGACAGCTCTCTTCCTGCTTCGTACTGCTCTGCAGCACAGGAAGAACACAGAGAATCCTGGGATCCTGACAGAATTTAGGGTTTCCCACCTGAGCTATATACCTTTTGATGTAAATAGCCTTCAGCCTGTGGTGTTCCACCATCTGGGATTACTAAGTATCACAGACAGGGTCTGTATAAACTGGATATATAACTCCATGTAAACTGTCAACGTTAGAGGTGTGTAAATAACTGCAGCTCCTAGGCTGATGTCAATGATGCACCTTTGCCTTTCAAAGCTCTTCTTCTGAACAACTGCACATTTCCATTCCCTGAGACACAGTTACCGGACAGCCATGGTGAATCAACTGGACACATAAGCAGTAAGGACCAACACATCTGAATTTCCTTTTAAATTGACCACAATAAGGCTTGCAGAAATTCATATAGTGAAAAGTGTAAGATAAAGGGAGCCAGTTTCTAAGTACCCATAATTAGATAAGAGAATGCTCGAAATTCAAAGGTCACTGATAGACAGCCAGAGATTCAAATAGTACTGCAAGTATATTTTTAACCAGGCTAAAAAAAACAAATTTTCACAGACCTCAATTTTTAAAATGGCTTTAATTTTTACATTTGTACAGTTATAGATAGGGTGGAATGTAGAACATAGTAGTATGCAGGGAATGGCATGTCCATCTGAAATAGCAGAAATTAAAAAAGGGTGGGGAATCTCCATGATCATAGCAATAATTTGTGTGACAGTGAGTATGGATAAAGCACAGCCCTTAACGACGTCGTACTCATCTGATAAAATGTTTATTTGTGTGATAGTTTGGGTTGTTGATTTATATCAATATTTTACTTACGTGTGGCATATTTATGGTCTTGATTCTTGAAATTGATACATATTAGGATTTGTATAGATGGTTATGGTTGGTGCATTACTTTTTGTTGCTCACAATGCCATTTGATTGCTAAAGTAAGAGATATGAACATTTCTGACACAGACCCAGATGGATTCGTGTCTCTATGCTCTTCTCCTCACAGATGTTTTTTGTCTGCTTTGAAACATGTAAATAGTCTTTAAAACAGCCACTGCAATCGTTATCCAGACCATCAGCAAAGTCAGAAAGCAAACAATTAAATTAAAAATACATAAATATGAGGTTTTAGACAATAACACTAATTATTCCAACACATAAAGGGCACCTACAAAATAGCGATCATTCTGTTCTCTGCATGTAATGAAAGCAGAGTCCTATCTATATGGCATTTGCATTGATCCTACTGTGGCAATTGCCTGGTTGTTAGTATTTAAACCTTTCAAGAACAGTTCAAAATGCTTGAACTTGTCAAGTTCTATTTTTTCTTGGTATATATATTTTTTAAGAGGAAAAGATTCCAGTTTAGTGAATCCCAAAATTTTAAATAATTTGATGTATCATATCAGAAGACTACATGACACATACGTGACAGAATGCAGGTGTGGACGTCTGTCATAATAAAACCACTTAGGTTCAATATGAAAGCACAATGCACTGAAGGAGCTCCAGTGAACCTCAGCAAGAGATTACGTACAGACCTACTGGCAGAACATGGCAAAGACAGAATGTCAGATTTCATACTCAGCAGACATCTACAACAACTGATGCCTTGTAGTCAAAGGCTGTTAAATTACCTGTGAAGGGTTACTGGCAGCCCTGAATGTTTTTCTCATTGTTTATTTAGTTCCAAAAGCTCTTGGTCTTTGTGCTGATTGCCCTAACTGACAGCACAGGAAATCTGGACTTTGTAAACAGGGCACTGCTGTATTGAATTACAGGTAACAAGTGTGTAATCAACCTGCTGGGGCTGGACCTTTGCAAAGAAATCTTCGGCATACGGACAGAAAGAATAGATTTCAATGTAGGGGGAAAACAATTACATGAGCAGACTACCATATAAAAAGAGTTTAATTTAAATCCTTTGTGCTTATTTCTTTTAACATATTTGGCTAAAGAAAATACCTTGAAAGGCAACTAAGTACTTTATTTGTTGTTGTAATAATATTATTGAAATTAAAGGTGATTATGATTCGAAGTGCTCTCGTTCATGCCCATAAAAACTATAATGGTTGAACAGTCATTAGCGGCAATATGTTATATAAAATATCAGAAAACAATCTACAGGTACTTATTGTTAAAGAAAGTTTCACTTAGTGAAAGCCCATAGCAAACGGAGATAAAAAAAGCGAAATGAGGTCGCCTTTCTAAAGTGTTAAAAAACATGAAGAGAACCTCTACAAAAATGGGGGCTCGGTGAAATCTAATACTAAAATATTTCTGCATGGTAAAACATCATCATAAAGTTGAACAGCCTCTCCCTCCTACCCCCCACACACTGAGATTGTAGATTTATGTGAGGTATTTAAAATGTAATTGTTAATTAAAAAGCATAAATAAAAATTCAGTGGCAATTAGTCAGCAAAATAACTCCATGCCAGACAACACACATTAGTACAAGAGAAGAAATCCTCCTTTTTATCAACATAGTCCTGTTCCATCTGTGTTTGTGGCCACTGTATGCAATAACATTCAGTAGAAAAGAAAAGCTTAACAAAGGTTTCAAAATACATTAATATCAGACACCATTCCTATTCTGAACGTTACTTATTATAAAAGATACTGTATGCTATCGTCTTATTATGCCCCAAAGACCTGCTTTTGCAATTTGAAATTACAAGAAAAACAAAGATTTCATTAGTGTACTCATTGATGATGATAATTTTAGACTACTCATACTACTGGAATTTATGTTACATTAAAACATCTAGGTGTCTACTGGTAATTTTATTCCTCTTAGAAAAATGGTTCTCAGTTTTGGGATCCTGGAGCTGTTTTTTGGGGGGGTTGAGAATTTTGATTACATAATTGAAGCTTTTAGATAGATAGATAGATACATATATTTATATAAGTGTATTAATATGGCCCTAATCATATCTGAATTCTTTGAATGTTAAAGGTTTTTTTATATACAAATAAAACATACCCTTTCTGGCTGAAAAATACGTTTTCATCTCAGTGATCAGGGCCCTAATACTGCATAGGTAGATAGATACCCACAATCATTTTAAGACTACAAGCTCTTTTAAAATCTTCTTTGTTTTAAAAGCACTTTGCACAGGGTGGACGCTACCACAGTTTAAATAATAGATATCTGCAATTAGTTTAATTGACTATACGGCATTACTGAAGATGGAATTCATGCACATTTTCAATAAGAATGTACAAACAGAAATAAGGAAGTTATCATAGAAGATAGACAATGCTCCATCTAGTTCAGTGTCCTGACTCTGCCAACTGTCATTATGAGATGCTTCAAAAAAGATTCAAGAAACCCCATTACAGACAATTACAGAATAACCGGCAAAAAAAGGCCATTTTTTCTCCAATATGTGTGTGTGAGAGAGAGAGAGAGAGAGAGAGCGTGTAAAGTCTAATATCTTTTTTTAACCCTACTAAATGCCTGATCTCAATGATATCTTGTGACAATACCACAGTTTAACTGTAGGTTGCATAAAAGATACTTTTGTCAGTTTCAAATCTGTTGCCTTTCAATTTCATTGGATAGCTGCTTGTTCTTGCATTAAAAAAGGGTCAACAGGAACACAATTTACCTCTTTTCCACCATTCTTCATTTTATATACTTCTATCATATGTCCTCTTTGCACATACATTTATAAGTAGAATTATTTTTATATGTAGGATTATTAAAAACATATACGCACTGAATGTGAGGCCTCAATCCTGCAACCATAACTTTACGCATGCGGTTAGCTCCTCTGAAATCAATGAGAATACTGTAGTTTACTCACATGCTTAAAATTAAGTACATGCATAAATTTATTCATGATCAAAGCCTAAATATCTATTTTGAGTATATATAGCACAATAAACTTTAAAGCCACCTAAATATGATGCATTTTGGTTTTTGACTGAAACACAATAAGAGTATTCTGGGATAGAAAAACCAAGAATTCCAAGATATGGAGCCACAGTAGTTAATCTTGGGATTATGAATCGGAAAAGAATAAAAAAGCTACTGCTCTAAGTAAACGTATTTAACCACTGAGGGTAATGAGAATTATAGTATAAGGTTATGAAAAATTACCATTATGTATCTCTGTTTTACAGAAAAAAGTACATATAATGACCTCTCTTTTCCAGTATTATTTGAGATACCAAGGCACTCTTAAACTACATATTAGTATGTACGTAAGCAATCTTTAACAGTATTAAATGCACAACTGTTGATACAAATATAGTTGGTATATTGCTGTATCCATTCTTCTTGAGGACAAATGATGTTTATCTTGTCAACTGGAAGAACACATTTTCACAAAAGACAGTTTGTATTTGATCACTTCCTGCATTGAGCACCTAACCTAGACACCCTATGGTGATATTTAAATTCAAACCCAAAAAATATAGCCGGTTGTACTAGTACCACAGTGCAATGAGCCACTGTGGCAGCCAATACTGTACTCTAACTAGAGTCACACTGATAATATATAGCTATAATTCTGCTTCAATTAAAAGCATATTTCAACAAAAGCCCAGGATATGGTGGCTGCTCTATGCACTTTAATAACACAAGCCCAGAACTCTGCTTATGCTAAATGCATATTGTTAAAATGGAATCAAAAGTTTATTTCACATAAATAATGACTGATCATACTGGGACAAAAAGAAAAGGAGTACTTGTGGCACCTTAGAGACTAACAAATTTATGTGAACATAAGCTTTCATGAGCTACAGCTCTTATGCTCAAATGAATTTGTTAGTCTCTAAGGTGCCACAAGTACTCCTTTTCTTTTTGCGAATACAGACTAACACAGCTGCTACTCTGAAATCTGTACAAAATCCTGTATAACGTAAATGCACATTCATGGCCACAACCCAGAAAATGTTGGTAATCTATACATGCTGGATAAAAAAAATTGGTAAGTCTATTTCACGTGACTTCCTACTGATGTTTTTAAAAGAAAAAAACTCTAGTTATTTTCTCTGGGAAAGGAAAACTGAAAAAACTACTCTATATACAATACCAAACTTCAATACAAATATTCAATTGGTTCTAAATATTATCATACTATGAACACAGTATGCCTGAAGAAGAGCCAGAAACGCATGAAGCCCACTAAGGTATGTTTACTCTGCTGTTAGACATGCACAGCTGGCCAGTGCCAGCTGACTCTGGCTCTCAGGGCTTGAGCTGCAGGACTGTTTAACTGCAGTGTAAACATTCCGGCTCAGGCTTCAGCCATAGCTCTGGGACCCTCCCACCTCACAGGGTCCTGCAGCCTGGAAGTCTACCCTGCAGCCTGAGTCTTTAATTGCAGTGTAAACATACCCCTAGGGACTTTGCAATTGCTATTGATTTTACATGGAAGGCACATAGATATTATGGTAATGGGTGGCAGTATATAAATCTAAGATAATGTTGGACAGTTAGTTGTTGCCAGTTCATTTTATGATCTATCAATAATACTGCTCAATCAGAGTCCAGTAGAAAGGCAACACTTAACAACAAGATGTTAAAGCCAAACATGAATGTTAGCAACAAGAAGGTAGTCAGGGAAAGTGTGGGACCCTTACTGAATGGGGGAGGCAACCTAGTGACAGATGATGTGGAAAAAGGTGAAGTACTCAATGCATTTTTTGCCTCTGTCTTCACAGACAAGGTCAGCTCCCAGACTGCTGCACTGGGCAGCACAGTATGGGGAGGAGGTGAGCAGCCCTCAGTGGTGAAAGAACAGGTTAAGGACTATTTAGAAAAGCTGGACATGCACAAGTCCACGAGTCTGGATCTAATGCATCCGAGAGTGCTGAGAGGTTTGGCTGATGTGATTGCAGAGCCTTGGCCATTATCTCTGAAAACTTGTGGTGATCGGGGGAGGTCCTGGATGATTGGAAAAAGGCAAATATAGTGCCCATCTTTTAAAAAGGGAAGAAGGAGATTCCAGGGAACTGCAGACCGGTCAGCCTCACCTCAGTCCCTGAAAAAATCATGGAGCAGATCCTCAAGGAATCCATTTTGAAACACTTGGAGGAAAGGAAGGTGATCAGGAACAGTCAACATGGATTCACCAAGGGCAAGTCATGCCTGACCAACCTGATTGCCTTCTGTAATGAGATAACTGGCTCTGTGGATATGGGGAAAACGGTGGATGTGATATATCTTGAATTTAGCAAAGCTTTTGATACGGTCTCCCACAGTATTCTTGCCAGCAAGTTAAAAAAGTATGGATTGGATGAATGGTCTATAAGGTGGACAAAAAGCTGGCTAGATTGTCGGGCTCAATGGGTAGTGATCAACGGCTCGATGTCTGGTTGGCAGCCGGTATCAAGCGGAGTGCCCCAGTAGTCTGTCCTGGGACCGGTTTTGTTCCACAGCTTTATTAATGATCTGGATGATGGGATGGATTGCACCCTCAGCTAATTTGTGGATTATACTAAGTTGGGGGGAGAGGTAGATATGTTGGAGGGTAGGGATAGGGTCCAGAGTGACCTAGACAAATTGAAGGATTGGGCCAAAATAAATCTCCACTTAGGACGGAAGAATCCCGTGCACTGCTACAGGCTGGGAACCGACTGGCTAAGCAGCAGTTCTGCAGAAAAGGACCTGGGGATTACAGTGGACGAGAAGCTGGATACGAGTCAACAGTGTGCCCTTGTTGCCAAAAAGGCTAACGGCATATTGGGCTGCATTAGTAGGAGCATTGCCAGCAGATTGAGGGAAGTGATTATTCCCCTCTATTCGGCACTGGTGAGGCCACATCTGGAGTATTGCGTCCAGTTTTGGTTCCCCCACTACAGAAAGGATGTGGACAAATTGGAGAGAGTCCAGCGGAGGGCAACGGAAATGATTAGGAGGTTGGGACACATGACTTATGAGGAGAGGATGAGGGAACTTGGCTTATTTAGTTTGCAGAAGAAAAGAGTGTGTGTGTGTGGGGTTTAATAGCAGCCTTCAACTACCTAAGGATGGAGCTAGGCTGTTCAAAGTGGTAGCAGATGACACAACAAGGAGCAATGGTCTCATGTTGCAGTGGGAGAGGGGGGAGGTCTAAGTTGGATATTAGGAAAAACTTTCACTAGGAGGGTAGTGAAGCACTGGAAGGGGTTACCTAGGGAGGTGGTGGAATCTCCATCCTTAGAGGTTTTTAAGGCCTGGCTTGTCAAAGCCCTGGCTGGGATGATTTAGTTGGGGTTGGTCCTGCTTTGAGCAGGAGGTTGGACTAGATGACCTTCTGACGTCTTTTCCAACCCTAATCTTCTATGATTCTATGAATATTTAAAATTGTACAGCAATATCACTACCATACTAATCTAATTTCTTTCCAGGTTCCAGAAAATAGAGACACCAAGTTTGAGACTGACTTCCTCATTCAACATGTTACTCTTAACATACTACTGATGCCTGATCATTCGTTTTGTTCAGTAAAGTACAAGCATCAGTTTGGTGAGAATAAACAAAAGACCAAATAGTTATGGAAAACACAATGATTGCACACGAAGTTTTGTTGAACCCGGTATATTGCAGTGATTTGCTGAAAACAACACAAATTAATCTATGCAAAATGAGTAGCAGCACAGGAGTCATGACACGCAATGACTTGTTAACCAATGACACATAAAATATCTACAATGCTCTGAAGGATGTTTATGGACCTTGTAACACAGGTTCTGTCCCACTGAAAGACAGAAGTAATACCAATTACTGACAAAACTGAGATCCTGCAACAGTCCAATGAAAATTTGGACCAATTTGATTGATAGGTTGCCTAACACCACTGATGATTAAGTGACAGGACATAGCAATAAAGCAATACGTCAATGAAAAAATGAATGAGATTATTATACTTGAAACTAATACACTGATTAGCTCAGAGGAGAGTTATTTATTTCTAATGGCTTACTGTCACGAATCTACAACTATAGGGACTGTCGTGTAGATCTATCTGCTTAGTGAAGAAATTTAGTGAGATTGTGTAGTCCTGGAGAATCCCAAAGATGCAACCAGTTACCTTATGCAAACACAGAGTGGAACAGCATGAGAGCAGTAGCTGTGAGGACCACTCTCTAATGCCAGGAGTATTCTAGCTAGATGCTTTCTTAATTTCTTCTTGCCAGTGTTACAAAGAATTCACTTCTGGAAATATAGTGAGGATTTAAAGCACAGAGAAGCACTATTGGCATAGCATGTCAAATATAAGAAAAATATAAAGAACAGAACATGGATCTCTACTCAGTCTTTATTGAGTTGACAAATGCAATTGAAATAGTCTCAGCAGACCCGGATTATGGAAAGTGCTGCCCAAGATCAGATGTCTGGAAAGTACATTAAAATTGTTGGTCAACTACATAATGGTATGCTAGGCAGAGTGTTTGTGGATGGTGCTTTTTCTGAAGCATTCAATAGTTCCAATGAAGTTGAACAGGGCTGTGTTTGCACACCAAGTCTCTAAGGCATTATCTTTTCTGCTGTGATTGATTATCACAAAACATCTGAACATGAGCATCCTCAGCAGTGTTTATATATCTAAAGGCCTCTAACTTGAGTAGATCTGTGACTTAATTGAGATTGTTTCTTATTTATGCTTATTGAAACTCAAGAGGACCTCTAAGTTTATAATCAAATAGAAGCCACACTATGCTGGTGATGTTGGTATGTGCCTGCACCTGCAAAAGTAAGTGGTGCTAGGTTCTGCTGAATTGTTTTCCAGATTTCAATGACTTGCTGTTGAATGTTGCTTTTATTAATTGTGTAGCTCATGCTCACCTCATAATATTCTCTTAGCACTATCACATGATCAGGCTGTGCACTAAACTAAAAACTGACTTGTATTTGTCATGTTAACTTCTCTCTGGCTGAGAAGGCTGGATATAGTACTTCCTCCATGCTTAAATGTTGACAGATTTCCTCTGTTCAACTTCAGGTTCATCATGCATACTAAAGTGAAGTATAATGTTACCAGCTGATAAGTGTTTAAATATGGCAAATAAAATTGTGTTGAGACCATGCTAATTAAAGCACAGCTCAGTTAGGCAGGACATGTTGTTTGGATGAATGACAATATAACTCCCATGTGTATTCTGTGCATCCAGAACAGACTTGGCAAGCATTCACAAGGTGGGCAGAGAAATTGCTTCAAGGACATATTTAACAGCTCAACCTGAAGGTATGCGGCAAAGGCATGAATAAGTAAGAGATGATTATGGCAGATCAGTCTGGATGGTATTCACTGAGGAACAGGCAAATCTGGAATGCAAAACTGAAATGTGGCAAGAAAAGAGGTGCTGAGGAAGCAACATGCACTGGGATTCTCCCAAAACCAAGTAACCAAAACAAGGCATTGGTTTTCACACATTGTAAGAAGCTCAGTTCCACACAGATTGCTTTATCACAGTAACAAATGATACCTGGCTAGTCAACTTCAAGAACAAGAACAAAAGAACTTCAAGAATAAAAGAATATTAATACATTATGGATGGAATCAGGGGAAATACTTATGGAGTAAGATACTGTTCTTTCAGTCTAATTCTTCCTCAAGTCCTACTTCAACATTTTACTTGTTAACTGTTTTATTTATCATTTAAAATATTTATGTTCATTTTTTTAGGGAGGTGAGAAGAGGAGAAGAGAGGATTGTTGGTCATGAGATGAAGGTCTGTCATGGAATGCATCTATGATTGCTACATTATGGTGGAATCAAACATCCTAATAAACATCTATTTACTAAAGATATACTTATTCAAAGGGTATCCAATTATTAATTTACATTTAATTTAAAAAGTATATTATGTTCTAAGGGTAAGCTTCTGCCACCCCTTCTCACATTAGTATAGTACTGGATTCCACAAGTAGTCTTATTGAAACAAAGGTCTTCAGAATCTGCCACATTACATCAAAATGCACTTTATCCAACTCATTGACCCTTGTGACTAATAGACACGCTCAAATAATCACATTCAAGGCTTCCCCCCCCCAAGGCTTCCCCCTGATTTTTAAAATCAAAAGCAGTTTTAGAGTGGCCTAAACTTACTGACATCAGTGAAATAATTACTCCTGACTTATACTGGTAAAATAAGAGGGACAAGATGAGTGAGGTAATATATTTTATTGGACCAACTTCTGCTGGTGAGAGAGACACGCTTTCAAGCTTCACAGAGATCTTCCTCAGGTCTGGGAAAGGTACTAAGAGTGTCACAGCTCTGTGAAGCTTGAAAGCGTGTCTCTCTCACCAACAGAAGTTGGTCCAGCAAAAGATATTATCTCACCCACCATGTCTTTCTAATATCCTGGGACCGGAACAATTACAATAACACTGCATGGTAAAAGAAGAATCAGATACAAGATTTTTTCCAAGACATATGCCTAATATTTAGAGAGAGTCCTTATCAAAGTATAGCTAAGCAATGCTTTAGTAGGCGTCCTAAACCAAGCTAGAATAATAGTTATAGAGATTAAAATTATAACCTGGCCACTCAGCGTACGTTTTTCAATCTCATTTAGCAGTTCAGCATAAAATTGGTAAATTGTCTAATTCTTATTTTAGTCACTCTTAAAATATTGATTTAATACTAAACAAAAAGAAATGAAAACCTTCAGGCAAAACCAATGTTTTTCTTGAGTTTACAGTATACTCAGAAGAGGGTTTGTTTAAAATATTATTCACAGTATATATTGGCAAAACAATATACCTGTTAATGATCAAACATAGAAAAAAATATAGGTACACTTTTATAGTACATAAACACAAGAGACAACTAGACTGGCATGACAATTTAAAAGAAATCATAGATCTAAAGTGGTAAGTTAATTAAAGGCACTGTATTTTGTGGTGTTTTGCTGGTAGAATTTTTTTTTAAAGATTTTTACCTATTAAAATTAAGGAGCTCAATACTCAACCATACTGAGTTTACACTTGGCACTGCTGAGAAGGTGGTGGGAGAAGGTGGCTCTAAACTACAACATAATTGAGGACATCCTCAAGGCTGCTCAAGTGAAGGCTGCCTGGGAGCCAATGATTGTGGTGGATGAAGATCTGTTGGCGTGCAGTGTCCCCTGCCTGGTCCCCCCGACCCTCAGCATGCCCTCTGGAATGGGAAAAGGGATACATATGAGGGAGACATAGGTGTCTGTCTGTTTTGTGCTAAGCAGTTGAAGCCACAAGAGTGGAAGACTGTGCTCATCTGTTCTAATTCATACCCTGCTCTGCTCTGCTTTGCATAGGTTGATAGGAGGGGAAGTGGTATTAGCAAGCCTCTCCCTATTGCCCAGGTAAGCTGCAGGGCCATGCTTCATGGTACTACACAGAGCATTTGGAAAAAATGATGACTAATGGGCTAGCATGTGTACCATATACCTGCAAGAGGGCATGGTCTTCAGGTTATCCACCCATCAAGTCAGCTACAACATAACCCTTATTAAAATAAACCACACTGTTTACAAAAGACAGCAGCATCACTATTGTGAAATGCTGTCTTTTAGACCAATATGCTGGAATAATAAATGTAGGTAATAGGTTGGGCACAGGACAAGGAATGGAGAGAACTGGATTCTAGTCCTGGCTCTGCCATTGACCTGCTGTGTTATGAGAATAATGAAGTTTATTTATTTATTTATTTATTTTAATAAGGAATGCTGCTATCAAGTAGCAAGTGATAGTCAGAGGAGCATTCTGCTTCTTTACACAAAAACACAAGCATGCAATCTAGAGTATATGCCTTTCGAGCCTCATCTGAGTCTTATTGAATAGGGCAACAGGATTCCTGCAGCAACAGATGCAAAACCCAGCATTTCTGCTTACTCTCGCCACACTGGTAAGGGTGGGATTTATCTCTATTTATTTCTTGAGGAAAAAAGGAACTGTCTCTTCACAATAAAAGGTCAAAGATTCTATTTCTTAAGTTTAAAAATACAGTGTGCCACCTGAGAGGAGGAATGGCTTTGTGTTCTGAGAACTAGAAACTTTGACTCCTGAGTCTTCCTGTATGAATCCGACAAGTCATTTGCCTCTCTGCACTTCAGTTTCCAGTCTATAAAAAAGGTGTCATAAACATATAGCTAAGGGTAACATAAAATCCCTCCTTTACCTGTAAGGGGTTAAGAAGCTCAAATAACCTGGTTGGCATCTGATCAAAAGGACCAATAAGGGAAGAAGATCCTTTCAAATCTGTGGGGGGAGGTTTTTTGTTTGTGTTTTCTTGGTTGTTCTCTCCGGGACAGAGAGAGACCAGGGCAGGAAAAAAACCTTTCCTAAAACCCTACTTGAAATAAGTATCTAGCTTACAAAAATTGTAAGTAAAGCAAGGAAATATGTTAGATTATCTTTTGTTTTAGCTTGTGAATTTTCCCTATGCTAAGAGGGTGGTTTATTCCTGTTTTTTGTAACTTTAAAGATTTGCCTAGAGGGGAATCCTCTGTGTTTTAAATCTTATTACCCTGTAAAATTATATTCCATCCTGATTTTACAGAGGTGCTTCTTTTACATTGTCTTATTAATAAAGTTCTGTTTTTAAAAGGCTGATTGGTTTTTAGTGTCCTAAAAACCCAAGGGTCTGGTCTGTGCTCACCTTGTTTACCTATTTGGTTGGTAGATTATTCTCAAGCCTCCCCAGGAAAGCGGGTGAAAGGGCTTGGGGGGATATTTTGGGGAAACAGGAACTCCAAGTGGTCCTTTTCCTGAATCTTTGTCTAACTCACTTGGTGGCGGCAGCAATCCCGTCCAAGGACAAGGAAGAATTTGTGCCTTGGAAAAGTTTTTAACCTAAGCTGGTAGAAATAAGCTTAGGGGGTCTTTCATGCGGGTCCCCACATCTGTACCCCAGAGTTCAGAGTGGGCAGGGAACCCTGACAAAAGGGAATGTAGCTCACAGATCCCTACCTCATGGGGTGTTGTGAGGTACTCAAATACTAACTCTGAGCACCACAGAAAAGCTAATAAAACAAAAAAACAAAAGACAAGAAAAAACCTGCTTATTAGAGATATTGAGAAATATATTATGATTTTGTAGTTACAATCTTAATATTTAAAATTATCATTTTTGTCATCCTCCCCCAACCTCCCTCAATGCATGAAATCCTAGTTTTTGGATTTTCACTAATATCCCCCAATACCTGGTTAGCAATGCTTTTAAACAGGCAATTTACGACACTCCCCTTCACTGATTACAATTAAACATCAAATGTATTACACCTGACTATCTGTACTATATCTGGAAATGTGTAATTAAAACAAAAATCTCTTCCTTGATGCTGTGTGGGAAGATAATAACATGAGTAAATCACTTGTAATTCATATAAACTGAATTAAACTTTATACAAATAAAACAAAAGAACAGCAGTTTCCTAAATATACATACAATATAACTGCACAGCGTCTACTGTCATACCTCACTACTTTCAGTAATCAACAGTCCACACACAGTATCATTTACCCTAAGACCCTCATTCACATTCCTTGCAGCATTATCTAATCTTTTGATTTCTAATAAGCATCGCTGATCCAGAATTCTAGAATTTTGCTATAAACACCTACACATACTCACTTATATACATACATTGTGGAGGCACTAGTTGTGATGCCATCAGTTGACTCTTATTTTGCACTTAAAGCAGGGATTCAGCCTCTTTTCATATGAAAAATACAGCATATCCTCCAAAAAAGTACAGAATGATTTTTCTGAGAATTTACAAGTAAATCTGTTAGTTTATGAGTTAAAAACTGAGTCACCTAAGAAATTTAGCATTTTTGTCTATCTTTTCTTTGTCCTGAATGCTCTTATGAAGGCAATAACACAGATACTTCAAACTTTCTATAGTGTTAAAATTAACTGAAATCTTGTGCATAGACTGTAATTGAAAAAATTGGGTTGTAATTAAGGTAAGTTAGCAATTGTTGTATATAACAGTTGTGATAATTTAGGTTATAGACAAATTCATGTCAACAGCTTGGGCAACTCTTGGGGCAAGTCTACACTTTAAGCTGGGTGTTTAAATCCGAGCTAAAGGAGAGTGTTAAAAATAGTTTGGCCATGGCAGTGCAAGTGATGGGAGGGACATACTCTTGGATAGATACATACTTGGGGTGGCTAGCCCTCCCCCCCACACCACTTGTATTGTCATGGTTATATTCTTTAGCACACTAGGTCAATCAGAGCTAGCACTGTTATGTCTCCTCACACTGGGGATTACACCACCAGCTTGAAATGCAGACGTGCCCTTAATGGTGCCATTGCAACATAAAGAGTAATTCCTATTTGGTAACCCATTAAGGAAGAATTCAAAACCCAAGGAATCTCTCTGAGAAATAACTGCTATTCTTCATTATAAGATATACATACACTCACAGATGCATACACACACCTCTCTAAGTTTTTCTGTACATCTTGTGTTTTTCTAATTGAGAAGGGAGAGTGTCTGTTTTATTTTTATAATTTAAAAACATGTGTTCCTTCCCAGCCTAAAATACTATCTTTGTTAAAATGGATGCTGTAAATAAGAGTCAAAATATAAACTTGACATGGACGTGTTGGTGTGTACAATTTATGGGCCCATTTCTGCCAACATTATTGTCCACAGTGCTTGCAATCCTGAGTAGTCATACTGAAATCAAATGCATAGGTTAGTGCGTTTTGGAGATATTATTTTCCAATGTATAGACTGTTTCTATTACTAAAACCAAAACAATAAAATTCCATTATAATCACTTGAAGTTTCATTCTTCTTGACATGCAAAAAAGAAAATCTGGTGCATGCAGAACCACATCCCAAATCTTTGACCTTTTCCCCAGTTTCTTATGAAAGAACTGGGAGCAGGAAGAGAGTTTTGATTATGGAGATTAAAAATTCAATCTTCTTTGCACCTAAAAGCCATTTGAAATTTCACCTCTTTCTCCCATATTTTACTTAATGCCACTTGAGCAATGGGGATTTTCTCTGTAATTTGTTTTGTTGTTCAATAATAGCTTATCAAAAAATCCCCAACCCCTGTCCATTCTATTCAAACATATATTAGCATAACACAGAGCTGAGTCTATGCTGGTGGGACCCAGGGCTGCAGGCACTGTTTGCAAAGGGTCCGTCCAGGCGGAGGGACATGATGGCAGAAGGCACCTGACACTCACTCTTGCACAGGAAGCTGAGAGCTGGCTAATGGATGCTTAAAAGTTGGCTGAGACCTTGGGAGAATGCACTGATTCAGCACATCCTCTGCCATCCTCTATTCACAGATCTCCTATGCTGTACAAATAGCAATTTAAAGCTGCGCTTTCTGAGTAGAACATTGGGCAGCACAAACATCACCTGGCCTCCCCATACGTCAAATCCCCTCTGGATTGCAGCTGCTCCTGTACCACAGTAGTGAGACAAGGCCACACATTAACTTCTCTCAACTGCTTTTGTACAGGTTTTAGAAATACCAGAAGGGGGGGGGGGGGGGCTAAAATACAAAATAATGAAATAACTTCAGCACTATTCATTCTATTGACAAATTTTGGTGGGATTCTTTGTTTGTTTGTTCATTCTTGTGGATAGTGCCGTCAGACCTAAAGAAACACACATATGATGAAGTGAGCTGTAGCTCACGAAAGCTTATGCTCAAATAAATTTGTTAGTCTCTAAGGTACCACAAGTACTCCTTTTCTTTTTGCGGATACAGACTAACACGGCTGCTACACTGAAACCACACATAAATTAGACAATCTCTTGTAAATTTATAATTTAAAAATTCTATACTTTAAAAATAAGTGTATACAATTATTTATAGCATAGCTATGGCTAGAAAAGTGAGCATATAAACTCAACAGTTGCTTCCTGTTTGCATTTTTCCTGACAGCTTTATTGACAAAAATGAACATTTAGTACTTTTCACTCCTGCTAGCCCTAGAACACCAACATAGCTTGGTTTTATTCTAGTTCACTTGACATTGAAAGATTTGCTCACTAAGGGCCAGATCACACCCTTTTGATCCATGAGGGGGCAAAACGAGTCAGCTGCCTCGATAACAGTGTATCCCTAGATCCCATAGCACAGACCATGCAAAGAGCTCTCTGTTGGTCCAGAGTAGGGGAAATCAGAGTCTAGCCTAAGATTTACGCATTATGTTAAAGATGGATTAGGTAAATCGTCTTCTGAGGTCATAATAGTGATGGTTACAAAACCAAGGTACATCACTTATAAACAAACAAAAATATAAACTCATTGAGGATTCAGTGGATCTGGGGGTTGATAATGTGCTATGGAGTCAAACTAGGGACATCTTCCCCTTACATTGCTGCTTTCTGGACTGACCCTGGATAAATAGAGGACTTTTACAACAGGAATCTAGGTGTCCAAATGATCATTTAAGGATGTTCAAAGGGTATTTAGTGTCCAAATGAGAATATACTGTAGGTGCCTCCCTTTAGGGACCCCCATTTGAAAATTGGGCCTTTAATTATTAAGGATCAAATTCTGGCTGTCATTGATTTTTCCACAAACAGGTGTTTGCTCCATTGTTTTTGCCCATGTTCTGTTTTGCAAGCTGCTGACACACATTACTACTTCCAGGAGTAGGAGAAATCTTACGGATGTCTATACAAACGATTAGTTCAGGCAACTGGGGAGTGAATCTACCCTGCACTAGCCTGCCACGGACCATGTGGACCCTGCTGACACACATTAACAGTTCGATAGTGAGCTTTGATCTAGTTCCTTTGAAATGGGAGTAGTGATGAACATCAGCAGGGTCCACACGGGCAGTTAGTCCACAACAAGCTAGAGTGATGTAGGTTCACACCCCAGCTTGCAGCAAACAAAATGTTCATGTAAACAAGCCCTAAGCAGACGAGGGTGCTTAGTTGCAGGGTTGCAGTAATATATGTGTATCACACCTGTTTCCAAAGGCCATCTTGAATTATGCTTCTGAGGATCAGTCAGAATGTGTGTGGTCTATCGGCAAAGTATTAATTCTACAGGGGTTAGGGAAATAAAGAATTATGACCTGTGATTCCTCTTTTGGATCCCCATTTTCAACATGCACAGAAGGGTAAGCCAGAATGTTGCCCTATGCTTAGATGTGCATTACCATATGTACACATTCAATTAACGGCAAGAGACAGTCTGGAAAAACCTCTTTTCTTCTTCACCTCTTAATATTACATCACATATATATGTGGCAAGTTAGCAATAAATTAATTTTATTTATTCAATGAATGTTGGTGATTTAAGCAATGCTGTATTTTCATGGTTATGTAAGTTAAAATAAATATATGGTTTCTGTTGTATATTGCTGGGTACTAAAGTTTAATTACATTATGAATTAAGTAATAATTCCACAAAATCATTTGTTAAAATCATCTAACACCACAACATATCAGCCATTACCTAAGGTAATGACCAATTTTGGGGTGAAGGTGTTATAAACGATAATGAATGGTTTATAGCAGTGATATTTAATTTTAAAAATGAAATAAAGTGTTTGAAAAACCATCTGTCACTAAGCTGCCATCTGTAGCTGCAGCATGGAAGTTACTTATGGACACTATACAGTGATGATGATGTTGCTTCTATTGAAAGCTAAAAACAAAAGAATAAAAGAAAAAATGTAAAATGCACCCAAAAATATGCTGCTGTATATGTACCATTTCAGAGTCAGAATTTTATGTGATCTGAAGGGGGGAAATGAAGCACAATAAAAATGGAGAAGGTTAGATTAATGAGAGAGTCATTAAAATAAAAAAAGTAGAGTTATATGAGAATATGAGAAATTGATTTTATTTGACTTATTGAAATTAAACAAGTTATTTTAACAATAATTAAAATATTACATTTTACTAAGTTCAAGGAAAGATAGAAAAAAATTTTTTATGGAGAATATTTCAAATTGTCAGTGGCTTTTGTAAAATGATTAATGATTTTCCCTGGTATCCTCTCTTTCAATTTTGGAATTTTAGTTGCCATATATTATAATGGTATTTTAGCTATGTAAGTAGTTTTCCACTCACTGTTCTCTTGCCTTTCAAGGAGACAAACTGTTTTTCTTTCCTCTAAATGAGCACAATAAAATGGGTAAGCTGTCTGGGGGAGAAAAAAAACAGACAAACTAGTGGTATAAAACTCAATAGAAAAATGTGGTACGGACAAGAGGAGATGTAAAGCATGTTTACAGTACACCACACAGTTTATTCTACTGGTCAGGTAAAACTTAAAAGTGTTGCTTACCATTAGAATTATCGTTAGTTTACGAAATTATCCCTCCATCAGCACTATCGACTTTAAAGAAAGTAAAAAAGAGAGACACATGCATGCAAAATTGTAGTATAAAAATAACAATTCTATAATACAGAAATTTAATTCATACTTTTGAAATATAGGGCCCAGTCTTGCTGTCCATGCTCTCGAGAACAGTTCAACTCAAGTCAGTGGGTCTACTTGAATAAGAGTTACCCATATATAAAGGTGGCAGGATTGGGACATATTTTCTTTTTTATTAGAGTAACTTTCAACTCTTTAACTAGCATTTATATATCTTCCAGAATAGTTTGCAGCTTCCAGAAAGCCATACCAGTTACGAAAAGCATGGTGTAAAAAGTCAGCTAAGTGAAAAATAGAATAAAAATGTAAACTAAATGTAAACTACTATTTAGAAAAGTTAAAGCTTTGAAAGATTCCCGTGTCCCTGCTTGGTGTAGGCAAACCAACGGATTGCCTTTCTGTCAGGCAAGTACTGATGGAGATAAATGTAAAGGCTGTGGTGCACTCCTAATTTTTACACATAAACTGCAACCAGAGCACGGATTTATGCTTCAAGGCAACCAGATTTCTCCTTGTGTATATTTAAACATGGCTGTTGCACTCATTCCATTTTGTTTAAACTCCTTTAAAACCAAACACAGGCTTTGCCCCCTCCTATGCCCCTCCTAATTATATACTTTTTTGTTTGAAGAAGCAAGCCCTTTATTGCTCATAATTTCAGCTATCACTTGCTTGGGCACCGTCTGCAGATCAATAGCACATAGTTAAGTGAATGAAAAGGCTAAATGTGATCGTCGCTTGCAATGCAAGGTTGTGTGTTTTTTTCCCCCTTGAGCTTTTAAGTGCTGCTCTTGGGTTTCGTTTCAGAATACTAAATTCCAGTCGCAGGTATTTAGTAGCTGCACATGCAGAGCTTTTTGTCTTAAATTAAATATCTGTCATTTTTAAAGTCCAGACTACTGACATAGGCTATAATAAAAACTAGCGTGCAACCTGCAATTTTACAGATTCCATTGCTGGTGGCCATACATCTTTGATGGCAAAACTACATTGGCTGCAGCACCATAAAAATCAATAAATATTAACCTTTTCTGACACTTTCTGCATGGATGCTTTATCAATTGCTGTCAGGTGATAGAACAGCCAGTGATGTACTGTATTTTTCAGCTAAGAATCTATAACAAACTTAGAAATCAATGGAGATTAACAAGCTTTTTAATAAAAAAAATTACCAATGGACTTTTCAGTTCCCTGTGATAAAAACAAAACCAACCAATGGTACTACTGGATAAAATGTTCACCATGGATGCCCTTAATAATGTATAAAACCGAACTGAATATTTTTAAAGAGAATTTAAAACTAAAAATATATGTGTGTGTCCCAGGTTGAGTAAATCCACTTTTAAATTTCATGTCCCAATCCTTACAACAGATGTAGGATAGAGAGAAAAATAAAAACCCATCCAATTACACTCTGACTTTGTTGAAAAACACTTAAACACTTGACATAATTTCTAATGGTTCTGATGGAAGTGGAAAAAAAAGTTTAGTGGAAAGTGAAAATATGCATTTCAGGTTGCCTAAATCACCCATCTAGTACAGCTGCAACAGTAAAACATTCAGTTCTAATCTTACGCGGCCTTAAGGCTTTCAATTATTGGAAAACATCTCCCACTCTACAATCCATACTGCGGTGCACTACTGAAAATATTGCAGTGTGTTCAGTTTAAGAGCATAGATACTGTTCTTCCTGTGTTGCATGTCGTAGTTCTTTCTAGATAACACTAAACTTATGTGCCTGATTTTGTTTTTTCCTGTTTTTAGTTTCCAATTACACATTAGGAAAATTTACTAAGGTCAAGATCAGCTAGTTCCGCCAATCAATGTCAATAGGGATCCACCTACCCAGAGCATTAAACTGTGTTTAATACAGTCAACACACTTCTTGCTAAAACTATTTATGACACAGTTTGGCCAGGTAGTATGGACTGAGTAAAAGCACTATTTAAAAACAAGCGTTTTCTACAGACTTACACAAAAACACAAGTTCTCAAACTATTCTAACATGGGCCCTGCTCCTGCAACCACATGAACAACTTTATGTGCATGATTAGTTCAGTGGGACTACTCATAGGCATAAGTCTTTGCAGGATGAGGGCCAAATTGTCTTAGAAATCAATTTCATATATAGCTCTTTCTAAACAGACACAGTTACACTATGATTAAATATGACTGGACACAGGAGGCAATACTTCCTTTTAATCCTTTGAAATGTTAGTATTAAATAGCAAAGCCTAGCCAAGAATATAGACATTCACATTTCACCAACATATTAGTCTAGACTTGAATGGTGAAGTCAGTATCAGATGTACAACAACCTATGAGAAAACAAGAAGCTGCTCTGAGAAGTGTCGTGTTGTGTCAATGGGAGCTAAAATCAAATACACTAAAAGCTTTATTATCAAAATCTCTAAAATGTAACTGAAGAGAAGTACAATTTTACATTTGCCATTGCTTTTAGTAACATTTGTATTTTTCTCTTATTCCAACAAAAAAAAAAACCAAAAATCCCTCTTTCCGTCAATCAGTGTCAGGAACAACCAAAAGTCTCAGCAGAACTATACAACATTCTCTCTTTTTGGATCACAAATTTTGAAGTGATTTTAAAAGAAAATTAATGGCAAAAATAACTCTAATCAGTTCACTTCACCCATTAATGTTAACATGACAGGATACGTATTGGTTTTCAAAATGATGGTTTGGGAGAAAAAATAACTGTTATTTTAGCTGAAGGCAGAGCTTACAAACTGACAAACTATAAAGAGAGTTTTTGAAAATAAAAACAAAAATCAAATGCACCTATCAGTGTTTCATTTCAAATTTGAGACTTGTCACAAGAAAACATTCTTTCCACATAATGTACAGCAGACTCACCAGATAAATAATGGGCACTCACCTTACCAACAGGGTAATCATCAGGTCATGAGCCACTTTTCTGAACCTGCAGAGTCACCTATCAAAAAGTGCTTCATGCTCAAATCTGAATTACGTTATAAGAAGCATGCTCCTGAAACATCAAACATTATTTTCCCCCCACTGGCTGACATGAAAGCTACAACAGTTTTACAGCGACCTTCAAGAATAAGAAGCCCTGTTCTTTCCTTAAAGTTATCTTTAAATAATTCTTTCCCAACATTCTCAATGGCGAAGAACCTTACCATTGAGAACTATTTATTCATTTTAGTCCATGCTCAAATAGCATCCCACAAGCTTTCAAATTTTTCTCTTCAACAGGTGCCTCTGCTCCACTCCACTTTAGAAATCATAGCTTTCCACTTAACATCTGCCATCCAGGTATAGAAAACAGCTGTTTTTTTTAAATAAGGAAAATGGGTTTACAGTTTCCAATTCATTTCCTCCTGTTTAACTGTCTTTGTAACTTTGGATGTCCAACAGAGACTCTGCTTTTCTGCTTAGTTCATTTGTTTTATATTCTAAACTTTTATCATTTTGTTTTAAATTTGAAATCCCTATAAACACCAAAATAAATATGTCTGCTTAACTGGTCAATCCCATGAGCTGAAAGGTTTAAGGAATAGTTTATTCATTGAACAACCCTGAACTTTAAAAATAAAGAGACGGTGGAGGGTTATATTTTACTATTGTTTTAGCTCTGCTGATCTATGATATACATAAGGCTAGATTTTAATTACAGCTGGCAGATTTCATGATTCTCATATTTTGAAAAATAGTCCATGACTTTTGACATTTTCGAATTTTTGCACGAATGGATGGATGTAAGAGCAAACTGGTGAACAAACATCACAGAGAGTCTTGAGAGATGCCAAGTTAAACCCTGTATGACGTGAAGGCTAATAGAATGACCTCACCGCACATTAAGCAGTAGGGGCTGTTGTCTGGCTTGTAGGACAAGGTGTGCGGCCCCCTTTAAGGCTAGACAGCCAGAGAGTGACTTGCTGCAGCAGCTTATCAGACCAGGTAAACAAGGGGACACTGACCCATCCCATCCACCCACCCTCCGGTGACCGGAAGAGAGTGGAGACTATTTAGGTCCATGCTGGTGCAGGAAAAAGCCCTCTTTTACTTAGACCAGGCAGAGCAGCACCCTCCCTCCCACCCATGGAAATAGTTAAATACCAGGTTTTGTCACGATCCACTGTGGGGATTATATGCTAGTCGCTCCTCTCTTGGAGGGCTGGAAAGGAATTTTTTCCCTCACTGCCAGATTGGCCAAGGTGAGGTGCATTCCCCATAGTGTGTCTGGGGCTTAGTTGGGACAAACATGAAAACGGCATTAGGCTATGATGTCGCAACTCATGATGTAAGAATGGGGCAAATGTCCAGTTCAGGTACTCTGTAGGGAAGGGATATGGTGATCAGATAAAATAAACTGGGAAAGACTTTAAAGGAGGTATCCTTTAAAGAAGCAGAAATGGAGGGTCGGGGGGATTTGGGGCTACTGGGATTGGTACAGCAGGGAGCCAACCCCCTCTCCTTTACAGGCCCCCCCCATAACCCTCATTTGAGGGAGAAGTGGCCAGGTCCTAATAGGTAATGGACATCCAAAGTTTGAAATCATTATGTTCAAATGAGGGTAGACTTTACAAAGACAGCTAAAGGGAGTTCCTCATTAATAGTCACAGGAGGAAATAAATTGGAAGCTGTAAACCCGTTTTCCTTATTTTAAAAAAATAGCTGTTTTCTATACCTGGGTGGCAGATGTTGAATGGAAAGCTATGATTTCCGAAGTGGAGTGGAGAAGAGGCACCTGATGCTGGGGACCTGGATGGGTAAAGGGAGGGAAACCCAGGTATGTGTAAATGATTATGGAATTACCTGCAATTTATACTTTTATCTGCAGGATACTCTCTGACATTTAGAAATAAAATTGTGGTCTAATTAAACCACATCCACTGTCTCCTGTCCTGCTCTAGCATGGCCAAACAAAGAAGCAGCTCAGCAACAAACAATATAGTGACAAAAAGGACCAGAATAAGGGACTGTTAGGGCCAAATCTTGCCGTCCTTAGTAAGGCTAAATTTTCAATTGCATTAAAAACTTTTATGCCAGTAAATGCACTCCTTTTGCCATAGACTTGTTTTGTGGTACACACTCATGTCCATGGACTTTAGACATTTTAAAACTATATTCCCCAAAGTTCACCCTTTTCTTTATGATTACCTCCTTGACATTAAAAAAAAAAAAAAAAAAAAACTACTGTGACAGAAATTTTTTTCATCTAAGTGGTTAAATAGTTGCTGCCAAGAATTTTCAAACACCATTTATCTAAATGTCAGCTGTGCACTCTGAATCCAAAATTCAGATAAAATGAATTTCCAGAATCTGAAAGATTTGGATGTCTCCTGAGCCAAAATAATTAGGGTTTATCTTTGTCACTATCACAAGATGCTCTTTGCTTCAAAGTAGATATTTTGATTTTTTTGGTAAATCTTCTGGAGATGAAGTTCTAGGAATTTACACCTACTATTATTTCCTGGTCTTTGGACAGATGCAGTAAGATAGAAACCAGAATGTACATTTTTGGCAAGATGCACAGAGACACAGGTACAAACTTACAGTAGTAATGTAGCAGCTGTCCTAATGCCTTGTTTGCAGATGCGTTGACCACCCCTACATTTCAATTCCTAAATGTCAGACAGTAACCAGCTTTTTCCTTTAGTTAAAGAGCATCAAGCTTTCCCTTAAAAACCTTCTGGTAACAATCACCTAGGTTGTTGAAACTTTTTTTGAAAAAAAAAAAAAAAAAAAAGAGGTGTCATGAATAATAATAATAATATTAGCTGATTGCACAGTAGTTGAAAATATTCTTCATTGTGTGCTAAGAGACCAGCTTACAATTTTATCCCCACCTTTCTGAAGACAATGGAACAAATTAACTGTTGGTGTAAATGGGTGAAATTCAATTGAAGTCAATGGAACTGCATTCAATTCTACCAGCAGTGAATTTAGCCCAGTGTCTAGAAGTCTAGATCAGTTATTGACATTTTCCAAAGACTACAGACCTCTATGCTTATTTACACTAAGGCCCCTTTATAATTTATATGTCACTTGTACCCATTTTATGGCCCCCTAACACTGCCAGGGCATATTATATGAGAATTAGACAATATAGCTAAAGGAGAAAATAATGTATGTGAATTTAGCAGTGTCTTCAAGGTCCTTTATATTGCACATCCTCTTCATCACTTTCACCAGATTCTTATATTATAGTATTGATGAATATATTGTACTGTGTTTGAATATGATTAATAGAGGACATGCATAAAAATATTCCTTTGGAATTTAAGATATTTTCATCTGCCTTTTTGGAACTGACCTACTATATGATCTTCTGACATTGAACAAAAACTACAAGGTACAGTATATTATCTCATTTCATATGTTAACCAAGATGAGGTGAGGCTTCATCGGGAGTACTGTGTCCAGTTTTGGGCCCCACACTACAAGAAGGATGTGGAAAAATTGGAAAACGTCCAGCGGAGGGCAACAAAAATTATTAGGGGACTGGAACACATGACTTATGAGGAGAGGCTGAGGGAACTGGGATTGTATAGTCTGCGGAAGAGAAGAATTAGGGGGGATTTGATAGCTGCTTTCCACTACCTGAAAGGGGGTTCCAAAGAGGATGGATCTAGACTGTTCTCAGTGGTAGCAGATGACAGAACAAGGAGTAATGGTCTCAAGTTGCAGTAGGGGAGGTTTAGGTTGGATATTAGGAAAAACTTTTTCACTAGGAGGGTGGTGAAACACTGGAATGTGTTACCTAGGGAGGTGGCAGAATCTCCTTCCTTAGAAGTTTTTAAGGTCAGACTTGACAAAGCCCTGGCTGGGATGATTTAGCTGGGAATTGGTCCTGCTTTGAGCAGGGGGTTGGACTAGATGACCTCCTGAGGTCCCTTCCAACCCTGATATTCTATGAACCAAGAATAAGGAAGCAACCTTCCTTCTGTGGGATTTCTCTCTATCCCCACTTTCTTTAGTGCAAACAATTATAGACAAGCTCCTCTTTGAACTGCTAATTTTTTAGAGGTCATTCAGCCCATAATTTCAGGTCCTAGTCACTATCCTGATGGTCCTTCTTATGAAATTGGACCCAGTGGGAACGTTTTTCCCCTCTGCTTAGTCTATGGGTCAGCATTTTCCTTCCCTTGTACTTCTTAATTCCCTTAAGTGGCAATTATTTAAGGCACAGTTAGAGAAGGTGCAATCTACATTCATCCAATAAAACTTAAATATTAAAAAGGACAGAAAAATCCAACCTGGTTACTAAGGATATATGGAACAGCATTTAGGATTTGAAAGGTACCAAAGATCTGGCAAATGAAAAAATGGGAAAAATTATAAAGAACTATTGGAAGTATAATGTAAATTAGAAAAGTAAAAAAGAGTAATATGTGTCAGATAGACAAAATATCTTAATTACAAAAGGTGAATAACCAAGGTTCAGAGTCAAGAAATACTGGTCTGGTATACATCTAATCGGAGAAAGCAAACAAAAGGAAATCCTAAATAAAAACTTTTTAGGATGGAGTGCCAGTGTTTAGTTAGTCTACATGCATCAGACGAAGTGGGTATTCACCCACAAAAGGCTATGCTCCAATACGTCTGTCAGTCTGTAAGCTGCCACAGGACTCTTTGCCAGTGTTTAGTGAGTCACCAAAGTGATTATTGTTGAGGGCCCAGCTACTCACTATGGTTCCAGTCTAGCAAATCACTTGAGCATATACATAACTGATTTCAGTGGACTGCTCACATGCTTAAAGTTACACACATGCTTAACTGCTTTGCTGGATCAGGGCCTATTTATTCATGTAATTCAATCACTAAAAGCCAATATTCAAGACTTGAGATGATACTGAGTTGGAAGGCAAATGAAAGCAAATTGCATACAAACGTATACCTATCAGTTCAGTTATAGCAAATAGTATACTTTTTCAGTGCAGGTAACTGTATGGTAGTATAAGCATCTAAAAGGAAACGAAGAAGGAAAATATGCAATATGATCAGGAAGGAGTCAGGAGCACTGCTGAAGGACAAAATAAAAAGCACGCTCTGTACAATGTACAGCTGTAGTGAGAAAGGCCAACAGGTGGTGATATTATGTAGGCAATAATATACTCTAAAATGTGGTTATACTGAAATATAGTGCCCCCAGGTCTTGGGAGCACTGTCAGTTTAAACGCTCAAGAAGTGCAGTCATCTCTTCATAATTGTGATCACACTACAGTATTGTTATGCTTTTATATTAAATTTAAGCTGGTATTTACAATTAAACCTGTAGTTTGACATTCTTCTTAAATGTTTTATTTATCTTATCAATACATACACTTAGCTCACATGAATATAGAATGACTATATTTCCTATGAATCCACCATAACTTCAGATTGTGTAATGGATTGGGATATCCATTCATAAAAGAGTTTTTGCTAATAAGAAAACAAATTAATATTTTAGTAGTTTGGTGCAGTCTACATTACAAAAAATCTGTATGACTCCAATGAAATAGTAGGTGTAGCTTTATTTCTGAATTCATATCTTTCTAGGAATAGTTCTTTATTTCATTGTTTCCTTCTTGTAACTTTTTTCTGACTATTCTAATTGTCTGTTGTTGTATTTTATCTTTTCATAGTATTTGAAAACACTAATTCAACACTAAACTATAATTTTATTATTTAAATTTATTGTATACTATTTATTATGCATATGTATACTCTAGCAAAATTCAACATTCATGTCTTTTCCAGTTGTGGTGACTTGTCTTCAGGGAATTCTTGTACATCTACATTATAATATTTCAGCTTTGCGTTTAAAGTTTTATGTTTAGTACATACTAGTACATTTTTAGCTCCAAATAAGGCAATAAAATAGTGTTTGATATGTTCGGCATGAAGGATGAATTTATCTATAAATGTAATGGACTAATAGCTTGCCTAGAAGAGGAGTCTGATCATCTTTTAATCAATGATTCTGCCATCTATGCAGGATGGGAAATGTTTTTTTGTGCACTCCAGCTGGAGCTCAGCACATGGTTGGCAACTTGAGAAGTTTTCAGAGCAGATGCTTTGTTACAGCCTAGTCCCCTGAGAGTTGTGGTATGACTGCTAAAGAGGTCAGGTATAACACATAGTTTAGGAGACGGCTGAGTATTTCTAGGGGTATGCTACATAGGGTAGAGACTATGCTAACTACTGGCTACAGAACCACATTCAACCATGCTATGGTAGTATATTTTGAAACAAGTAAGGGAAAAAAGGAGGGCTATCTGGCTAGCCTTAGCTCAGAGACACAGAAGACACCAGTACTCTCCGCAAAAGGTCAGTAAGCCAAAGGAGACCTTTCAACACACCACAGAGGCACAGGTTGTCCAGGAATAAAGGCTCACCCTGGAAGATATCATATACTCATGTGATGAGCTCAGGGTAGGCCTGGAGAGTGCAGCCCAAAGGATGTGGATCCTGTCAGTTCCCATCAGGATCACTACTACCCTTGGTATCCCAGAGGACAATCACAGACTTACATGTATAAACCAATCTAATCCCTCATTCTACCTCTGGCACTTTCTAAATGCCATGGTGACAAGGACTAGAAGATAATCTGTGAAATTGGGACATGGAAACAAGTTTGAGGGGCTGCACACTCATCAGTCTTCTACAGAAAAATCCACAACAAACAGTGATGGTGACATAACTCTGGGCCTTGGTTTTACAGCATTAGGAAGGACAGAGTTTAAAAATGGAGAATTCAGAGTGTCAAGATGTTAATACTGGGAGATGTTCATATAGTTTATGTTATGTAGCAAGCACCCTTGAGGATCAAGGTATATATAGAGGGACACTGACTAAAGCACACAGATATGTGGCAATGTTGCTACATGAAGTGACAGAAACACTCACATAGCCCTGGTGCGATCATTAGAATGGTTTCCTTAATGGTGGACATAGGAATGCTTTGTAGGACTTAACTATCCCATGAGGTCTGCATAGGAACTTAATAAGTACAGTGCTACTGCCAGTGCTAGCCATCTAATGGGCTGATGAGGGAGGCAGCCATGGACCTGCACTCACTTCAGCACCTCTAGTTGATGGAAGAATGGCACACAGGCTGACAGTAGCTCCCCCTACTCCATGTCACTCAACAGCAATACCTGTTGGCTGATCTGACTGACAGGATGAGGTAGCTGTAAAAGGAATTCAGCTCAGCCTTTGTTGCTTTGCAATAGTGGCTACACAAACCACATATGCAGCTTATAGTGAGGGAAAGGAAAAAAAGGCTCCGTGATCTCAACAAGGTTTTACCCCACCTGCTATTTAAAAAGGCCAAAGCCTATAGGTAGGACCCTACCAAATTCATGGTCCACTTTGGTCAACTTCATGGTCAGAGGAATTTAAAAATTGTAAATGTCATGATTTCAGCTACTTAAATCTGAAATTTTACAGTGTTGTACTTGTAGGGGTCCTGACCCAAAAAAGAATTGTGGGGTGGTTGAGGTACTGCTACCCTTCCTTCTGTGTTGCTGCTGGTGATGGCGCTGCCTTCAGAGCCAGGCAGCTGGAAAGTGGCGGCTGCTGGCCAGGATCCCAGTTCTGAAGGCAGAGCTGCTGCCAGCAGCAGCATAGCAGAGGTAAGGATGGCATGGTATGGTATTGCCACCTTTACTTCTGTGCTGCTGTCTGCAGAGCTGGGCCCTCAGTTGGCAGCCACCACTCTCCAGATGCCCAGCTCTGAAGGCAGCAGTGCAGAAGTAAAGATGGCATCGTTTGGTCTTGACACTTTTATTCTGTGCTACTGCTGGCAGGGTGCCCAGCTCTGAAGACAAGAGTGGCAATGCTGCAACCCCCCTAAAATAACCTTGCAATCCCCCTGCAACTCCCTTTTGGGTCAGGACCCTCAATTTGAGAAAAGCGGCTCCCCCCCATGAAATCTGTATCATATAGGGTAAAAGCACACAAAAACCCAGATTTCATGGGGGGAGACCAGTTTTCATGGTCTGTGATGCGTTTTTCACAGCCATGAATTTGGTAGGGTCCTACCTATACGTCATTCCTATACAGAGAAAGGTACTGTCAGGTGGCTGTTTTCTCAGGCATATAAAGCCTAGTGCTAGAAGTGAGTGACAAAAATAATCAAATGAATTTTACATAGCTTAATTTTCTGTGAAACGCAATACAAAGTAATATACATAGGTTGCAAGAAACCTAGCTTCCTCCTTTACAAACGGAAAATCATTTATTCTAGGTTTTTATTTCAAGCACACACTAAAATTACTGTTCTTCACTAAAGAGGAAAGGGACTGCCTGCCAATCAATCTGACACGTTATTGAAAGACTGGCACTAATGGCTGTGCCAAGAGCGAACCTGTTTGAAGCAGAGCTGTTGCTGCTGCTGCTGCTTCTTCTTTTTTACGTAAACCAGCCAACAAAAAAAATGTTTTACCTAGCTAGGAACCCAAGCAATATTCTGCTAAAGTAATAGTTTCTAGTTGTCTTGAGCATCTATCATAACAATGACCGATTTTTTATTTTGTTTTTAAAATTACGGCATTTAAAATGTATTTTACTCTTCTGTGGAAATATAAAATATCAATGAAATTGTACCAAGGAAAAACTTAAACATGGCTGCAAACAAGATTATATATCCATGGCAAGAAATATAGTTTTGTATATATACCCAATCGGCTTCTGTATGTCAACCTGTTAATTAATATGTGGCATATGATGTAATGTTTACTGGTTTGATGAATTCAAATACATGAGGTGAAATTAAACTGGTTTGTGTAAATTTTCATTATTCAATTCCCCTGCCTCATTTTCCTATTTTTATTTTCTAATGTAACGGTTAGAAAAAGGATGTTGAAGAAAAAGGGAGCGAGAAAAGAAACAAAAATGTTAAGAACAGAAACAAAATTGCCAGAACAATAGTGTAATTGTTATGTTATGAAATTGTGTGTATTCAATTCACATTCTGAATAAGAGTGCAATTTCCACTTGGTAATACAGTTATACCTTGATAAAATCACATAATAGATCATACTATAACTTTTAGCAATCAATTTTTCCCCTTAATAATTTGATAAATGTAGCTGTCAAGTGGGATAAAGATCACAATTTTATTTGGGCTTAACTATTTGAACTTTCAGGATTCCATTCATGAATATTGCAACCGTTACAACTGATAGGATCACGATTTTGTCCCTTGTTGATGATGTAATCACACTGAAGTTTGCCTGTGTAACCTTGTTTCTCAGAAGCTAAGGAAACTGCAAGAGAAATTTATGTGGGGTGCAGAAGAGTACAAAGTTTTGGAAGGCTTACTAGAAATAGCTTAGAAAAAGGTTTCCTATATTTATCAGTGAATAAAATTTTGTTGGAAACTTTTCCTTTTATTCATCATACTCTGGAAAGAATTAAAAACACAGATATAGTACTTTCCTCCTAAACCAGGATAGAAAAGAGCAGGATGAAGGCCTGACGTACTAATCAGATGATTCATTGAACTGCCTTCCCATGAATTTCTGATCTAAGGAGCCAGTAATACAGTAGGGATATTGCCAACAAAAAGCCTGCATTTCAATAGGGTTCTTTTAACATCCTTTTTTTAATGAATGTTCTCACATATTTTATGGAGAATTTAAGCACATACTAGAAGGAAAATTATTTTAGGCAAGTATATCTGCAGTCAGATAAAGGGCTTGTCTACATGGGGACGCTCATCCAAATTAACTTTTAAAGTGAATTAATTAAACCCCTTTCAACCCCTGTATGAATGCTGTTACTCAGAATTAAAGTGTCCTTAATTCGGTTTAGCTTAATTCACATCCAAATTAATCTTTTCATTTTTTTTTAAATATGCTATATGGAGCTTTATGTGCTCAAAGTTCCATACAAATAATTAATCATAATAGCTAAGTAAATTAAGCATTCCTGCAGCTATTTTACAGAAAAGGAGGCAGAGAGCAAGCTCACACAAGTTAGTAACACAGCAAGGATTAGAACTCAGGATCTTCTGACTTCCAACCCCCCTGCTCATTCTTGGGGATCATGCTGCAAGCAAACAAACATGACAGGAGAAAAACTCATAGGACCATCATGCTTCCAACCTTCCATTCCTAGGAAAAAATCACTGAGAAAGTATTGACAACCAAGTCCCAACAACATGTGACAAGTGCCAACATTCTGGATGCTTTGCAATCAGGCTTCTGTGGAGAGAACAGCAGAGACAGCATAGGAGCACGAAAGGACAGCCTCTTTATGACTATGGATAGTGATCACATCTCAGTACTCATACAACTTGACAAGCTTTCGAAATAGTTGTCCACATTTGCATGACACAGCTAGTTTCCCTACAATAGCATCATTCCTCTCCAACAAGCCCAAGAAAATAGCGATAGGTAAATTGTTCCTGTTCCCTCAAAGAAGCATTTTACCTTCACTTTTAATATTTGGAAAAATGGTGAGATGCTATGGTCTGTGCTGCCAATGATATACTGGTGACACCGAGATGTACATCTAAGTATTCTTATAAGATGTCACAATGCTTACAAGAAAATAGCTCCTAGATGAAGAAGAAGTGGTTCAAACTGAACCCAGGGTAATATCCACTACTAATACTGCTCAGAAAGGGTGAAACACTTTGAAAAACGAGCTGGGATACTGTTCCCCCACAGCTTCCATCCAAGCCCTTCTGCTTCCCCCGGTGCAAGGCTTCCTGGTCAACTCATTATTCAACCTGAATGATCATATAGCATCAGTGGTGAAAAATATTTTCCTCTTCCTCCAGGATGCTTGGAAATTTCACCCTGTACTCCCAGACAAGCATCTGCCACAGAGATCCAGGCATTTGTCACCTCCCAACTGGACTTCTGTAATACATTTTTCCTGATGCTGAAGGTTGATGCAATGCAGAAGCTTCAGCTTCAGCAGAAAGTGGCCACCCACTTTCTTAATGAGAAATTACTCTAAACAGATCAGCCCTGTGTCTTGGTCTCTCTATTGGCTCTCAATCCACTTCTGTTACTAGTTCAAGGCATTGGTCCTGATCTTCAAATTCCTTAACAGATGAGAACCTGATTAGATCAGAACTACAATTCTATCCATAGACCACCAAGATAACTGAACTCCTTTGGGTCAACATGGCTTAAGATGCCCAACACAAAGTATCTGAGAGCCGGAGATAAAAAAAAATTCTTGATCAAGGCGATGTGGCTGTGGCATAATTTTCAGAGAAGCTTAGATTAATCCACAGCCGAACTGTAGGGCACAGTGCAAGATCTTTCTCTTTGATAGAGTCCTTTTTCCATAACTGAAAGTATTAGACACATAAAAAAATGAAAAAACCAACCAAACAAAATCCAGCCATGTATACCACTCACTCTTCTTCCCACAAGGACTCTTGACACTACAGTGATGTGGACTATAGAAAACCCTAAAATACTTCAGTGAATCAAAAAGGCAAATAGCTACAAACCTTTCAAAAGTCTTCCCTTTGACCCCTGCCGATACCAAAGAGAAAGCAGGCTATAATTGTCAAGCAGTGCAGAAGAGGGCATGTATGACTGATGGGAACCAGTAAAAATCTTCCAAGGGGCTCATGTGGAAGAGAAACACTTTAAACACACACACACACACTATGAATATCTGAATTTTTGAATTTTTAGATTGTAAATTGGAGGGCAGAGACTGCCTTTGTTTGTGTTTTGTATGAAGCTGAGAGCATCAATGGCTCTTAAATAAATAATAAAAATCATAATATATTCTTAAAATCTTCTTGCTAATAAATATCTACAATACACTTCAAAATTATTAACAAGCACATCTTGGCATGGTGCATATTCTTCCTTAATACTTCTGGAAGAAGAATGAGTGATGTTGCAGACAGCCTTTCCATTGATCCTGTTTGTAATTATTACTGGTAAGCATTAGCTGACGATAAAGCTGGAACTTACTGTGTCCTCAGTTTTTACTTCGTCAGTAATACCACTCATGGGAAGGGGATAAAATGAAAGTGCTATACAGTTGTAAAAGGACAGATCAGAGTTTTTTCTGGTGCGCTGTAAATAAAGAGAATATTGACTACAAGAGTAAGATTATTACTAGCTCATTTAGAATAATATCAAAAGAGGTCTAAATGGCACATTTACCTAACCCATTAGCACTTTTCAGGTAGAACTTGAAACAGCTAATAAGATATCAAAAGTTAGAAGTCAGTGAGTCACTCTGTAAGTGAATCAGAAGTGAGAATGCTATTAACCAAAGGATGTCATCAAAAGAGCCACCACCAGAAAACCATTAACAAAGAGACTGTTTCATCATGACTCCAGATCCCTCTCTCAGATGATTTTTAATTTGTAATTACAGATCTCTGTGTGTTTCTCAGTTATAACAATGAAAGATCATATTCCTTACATGAGGAACAAATGATCTTCCCATTACTACAAATATTGGCTGCTAGCCTCCCCAACCTAGATCTAAAGTAAACTTTTTCCCCTCTGTCCTTGGATAGTTGTAAAATCTATCATCTTGCTATGAATGTGAACCTTTTAGCAAATAAATGCTTATTGTGATTCACTGGATTTCTGCTCACAAAATTCCCAGTGCATAAATACTGCAGAAACTAGAGAAAGTGGGCCAGAGAATACTTCAAGAGTAAGCATAAAACACTTTCAGGATTTTATACTACTGCATGATATTATACAGTACCACACATAGTGAAATTTTCAAAACCAGAATTGTATGAAAAATTGTATATAGATAAAATAGTTAAATAATCTGGTTGACATATAGCATTTGGGTTAATATGGACTATGTTTTAAGTGAATTTGTTTCAGCGATGGACTGGAGTTAAAACAGAATCTTTCATAAGCACATTTTTTAAAAAAAGGTCTGCTGTTCAAATGCAGGGCCTTTTAAAGACTAAGTAGAAAGGATTAGAGAGAAAAAATATTCTCTTTGATCACTACTGCTGTAAGAGGTGTATGGGTATCTGTTGTGGTTTACTAAGGAATATAGTTGTAAGATTTTGACTTTGTGGCAACTTATGTATTAATTCTTTGAGTTAGGAAGGATTTCAAACATTCCAAGTAGATTGGGCCACCAGTGCCATCTCACTCCTACGGATATAGAGATTTCTGCATGCAGCGCTACCCCCCGCCCCCACTACTGGCCTCTCCCCGACAAGTATGGCTCCATCAAGACACCTCTAATGTCACCTTATAATGTCACACTAGTAGCTATGTGGCCGAGTTTGTTAGGAGTTAGAGTTACTTCACACAGAATTAACTGCCAATTGAAAATCCAACTGGATACCTCTACCATCTCCAAGGCAAACTGCTGTTGGATTCTGTGGGTCCGTTCCCTGCTGTGCCCCAAATGTATCCTGCAGCTCTGATACTGCTGAGCTCTGGCAGAGGGGCTTCTGAGGGGTCCCTCAGAATTGTTAGGATTCTGGCAAGGATTGTTAGCCAGGATACCAAAGTTATCCCCCTATTCTTTTGACCAAGTCTTGTGAAATCTTTAACTCTCAAATGGACAGCCATCAGAAATGGGTCAAAAAAGCTTGATTCAACATCTGACCTGAAGGTATGGTGGCACCTGTAAGCTCTCATGAAACTGCACTTCCCAGAAGGACAGGATGGCAACCTATATGAAGTCACAGACAATTTCTAGAGATGATCTTTCTGCAAATGATATTGCGGCACACTTTTCTGTGTACCAATTCTGAAATAGACATTAGTTAACAACATATAATTCTTACTAGTCACTGGTACATTTACACAATATCCTACTATGTCTCTAGCACTACAGGGTTTCTCTAATATAAGAAATAGAGAACCGTTGGTACAAACCGTATTTATGACAATTTTCTCCCTGTTGCCAAGACGATCAGGGTAAAGAGCCTCATCACAGTAAGCAGCAATGAATAATTCACTCACATATACATACACTGCTGCATAGACAGTCGGTGAACGTAGAAAGTTTATACAGGTTTGAAAGTTTCTATAGGTTCTACCAATATTCTCCATTACATATATAAAGAATCTCTCTCAAACCGGTAAAAGCATTCAATATGGAAGAAAATATGTTATGTG
Organism: Natator depressus; assembly: GCF_965152275.1. Classification (NCBI taxonomy): domain Eukaryota; kingdom Metazoa; phylum Chordata; order Testudines; family Cheloniidae; genus Natator; species Natator depressus. Next base: position 98,211,782 of record NC_134235.1, on the reverse strand, counting down.
TGCCTGCTATAATAAGAGATTATAATGTCTGGATATAGGCTTCAAGTCCAATATTCATTTCCTATTATGTGAAACATGATCTCTTGTCTGACATATGTGAAATTGGTATTCAGCCAACTGGACTTTTGTTTGCACATTCAGGTTTTATCTAATATGTGCTGAAATGGCATGATGAGTGGTTCCAGAATGGACAAAAAGAAAAGGAGTATTTGTGGCACCTTAGAGACTAACCAATTTATTTGAGCATAAGCTTTCGTGAGCTACAGCTCACTTCATCGGATGCATACTGTGGAAAGTGTAGAAGATCTTTTTATACACACAAAGCATGAAAAAATACCTCCTCCCCCACTACACTCTCCTGCTGGTAATAGCTAATCTAAAGTGATCACTCTCCTTACAATGAATGTGTATGATAATCAAGTTGGGCCATTTCCAGCACAAATTCAGGTCCCCCCCCGCCCCCCCCACACACAAACCCACTCTCCTGTTGGTAGTAGCTTATCACTTTAGATAAGCTACTACCAACAGGAGAGTGGGTTTGTGTGGGGGGGGGGAGGAGGAAGGGGAGAAAACCTGAATTTGTGCTGGAAATGGCCCAACTTGATTATCATACACATTCATTGTAAGGAGAGTGATCACTTTAGATAAGCTATTACCAGCAGGAGAGTGGGGTGGGGGGAGGTATTTTTTCATGCTTTGTGTGTATAAAAAGATCTTCTATACTTTCCACAGTATGCATCCGATGAAGTGAGCTGTAGCTCACAAAAGCTTATGCTCAAATAAATTGGTTAGTCTCTAAGGTGCCACAAGTACTCCTTTTCTTTTTGCGAATACAGACTAACATGGCTGTTACTCTGAAACCTGTCAGAATGGACAAGAATACCTGGCAATTGGAAAGACATAGCACAATGAAGCTTACTGCCTCCATTCACAAAACTATACAGTTGTTTAGAACATACTAAGATTTTTTAAAACACTGGGTGACTGCACATAAAGGTGCCAAGGAAAGTTTTGTAACTTGTTACTTTGCATACAAGTTCCTAAGCTCTCACTAATACTTGTGGGTAGTGTTACACACAGTCTTTAGGTGTGGAGAAGTCTTTCTGGAAAACTTTTCTTGACTGAATTTGGCCCTAAAATGCTTTTATTTAACCCGAGCACTTAGTAGAAGCCCCATATCTGTAACACAGGCAGAATTTAGCCTTAGTAACCTCCTTCTCTCTAGCTGCCCCGACTCTCCCTTCTTTCCAACACTCAGCAATTCATCTGTTTTTTGCACTGCTCTGACTGCTCTCCCCAACTTATGACTGCCAAGTTCTCTGGCTCTTTCCAAATTGAAATCAAACTCCTCATCCTTGTGTTTAAGCTCTGACCCAGATTACATCTCTTCTTCTATTGCTCCTCATCTCCCCCACTCATTTTGATCTTTCTTGCTGCTCCTACCCTTGGAAAGTCCTAACCTCCTTCTTCCTGTGTACCAGGAATCCTCACTGTCCTCCTTCAAATCCCTCTGCAAAACCCACTTTTTTGGTTTGCTTTCTTCCATTCCTGTGCTCTCTACTCCTCGTCCTACCTTAATCTCCAACTTAAAACTTCCAGAAGTATCTGATTTGCTCATTATTTCTATACCTCACATTATTTTTATTTGTTTAGCTCTCTCCCCTCCTTGTTCTTTCTTTTATTTATTTTTATATTCTGTTGGTATCTAATTTTGAAAGTAAACTCTTTGGAATAAGGGACCATGTGTAGTTTAAATCTCTGTAAAGAACCATGCAAAGTAATGGTTCAATACAAACCTTGTAAAAATAAATAATAATAATAATAATAAATTATAGACAACAAAGCACAGAAAAATCTTAATTCACATGTGTGGGTGAGTCCCTTGATGTCCCTGATAATAGACCAAGATCCAGCAAAGCACTTAACACCTGCTTGACTTTAAGTACATGAGTATCTTATTAACTTCAATGGGACTACTCACATACTTAAAGTTTAAGCAGCTGGTTATGTGGTTGCTGGATAAGGGCCACAGCACCCCAGTGCAGTGCTATGAATACAGAATATAAGCATTTTTTGTCTTAGGAGCTTGTAGTCTATAGTAACTTTCTTTGCGTGTACTTTTTTTTGTTTTTTTGAGGGGCACAGAAAAGGATGCTTTCATCTAGGATAGTGAAGGACCAGAATGCACTCTGACACTAACATTCAACACAAAGGTAGGCAGAAGCAGAAAGAGAAAAAGCAGACTGTGGTGTCTCCCTGTTGCACTATTTCATGAAACCATCAACATCCTATTTATTTTTTTTTTAATTCTAGCAGCTTCTTGTTCACGTACTATGAACAAAGTCTGCTTCTCTGCAGTTATACTGCACAGTGTTAAGTTTTCAGCTGATTTTTGTGAACTCGCAGGCATTTTGAAATACTGTACTAATTTAGCATCTCATTTCCTGATGTCGTTATGTTGTTCCACCTTTTTTTCTTAATAAGAACACAAAATATAAACAATACTTTTTCTACATAAATTCATCCAGGTTTCAAAGGTGGCATTCTAAACTGGATGGGAATATCTCCCGTTTACACATGTAAACGCAGAATTTGTGTGTGAAATGCAGATGGGTCTCGATACTAAATACATCACTTTCATCCCTTAGTGAAATCTTGAAGTGGATTGAGTCCATTTTAAAATCATGCTTTTCTTCAGAATAAATGATAGCAACATAAAGGACCCAGAACTTCTATTGCAATCATTTAAGGGTGCTCATTTAGAAAAGTGATACATCTGTATACAAACAGGAGAATAGTCTTACCAGCATGCAAGTAAGCTAGATCAGGATTTTCAATGTCAGGATGCAGCTCCTTCAGGTGATTGCGAAATTCCACTGGGACATTGGTTCCATAGTCACATTTGGGGCAGTTATACATTTTTACTCCTTCATGCTTTCCTGTGTGTAAGATATGCTTACGGATATTTTCAGCGCAGTTAGACCTAAAAGGTGAAAAGAAAAGAAAGAGTTAAGTTATATTATGTAAGCACCCATATGCAGGAAGGAAGGCTATCCAACAGTATTCAGGCACTGAAAATTACATCCTGCTGTTATTATGGAGAGGCAGTAAGGTCTCAGAAGTTAAGGTAGTAACTAGCTTTCCATTTTATGCCAGATTCTGACATACTCTTAACTTGCACAGAAAACATGTCTTCCAGTCGAAATCTCTGGAAGTGCGGAAGTTTCTGATTAATTATGAATCTGGAAGGTTAAGAATTTAACAAAATGAATAGGTTTTTTTTTACCTTTGCAAAAGTCTTCTAATGTTTTTGGGGCGTGTGAGTAGGGAACATAATAGCTTAGCCTAGCAAAACTGATTATTATTTGTTTGGATTTTTTGAGCACCATGCCTTTAACTAGAGTCTAGTTGCAGGTAAGCATTGATGCTTATATTTAAAAGTTCACATGGAGTTCACATGAACCTTTACTACAAAGTTCATAGACCCCATCAGAGTCTTTGCAACTGATTTTGTAAGGATAGTCCATTAACTCCTTCAGAGTTTATAAACTCTACATAGTGATCTTGGGAGAGGTTATGTGTGTCAACTTTTCAAAGGCGTGCATGCCTAACTTTTGCATGCGCACATGCATACACACACACACACACCCTGATTTAAATCAGGGTTTTTCTGCCCACACAGGAGTTGGAATGTACAGAAGTCAGAGATGTGCGATACATTTCACACACTTGAAAAATTCGGGCTGAAAGGTTTTTAACCTCACTTCCAAAAAAGAGTGAAGGGTGGCAGTAATAATGAATTTATATCCAAAAAAGTTTACCAAAAAATTTCCATCCCAAGTTTATCCTTCAGTTAGAATTTCCTGACTATTTAGTATGTATGAATTTAAAACAAAAACCCTACAACATCCTAAAAAAGTTTGCTAGCAGAAGTAATTGAAATACGTTACCTGTATCAAAGCAAGGAATATAAGTGCTTCCATTTATTTCAGTTTGGGAATACTTTATTAGTACTATAGACTCTATTTTCCCCTACTTATTCTACATGTCAGCAGTTAAAGGACACTAACTTTACTCAAAAGTTAAATGGAAACTGTATAAAATAAGTTTCAAACGTGAATGGAAAAGAAAATATACAAATAAACAACATTTAAAATAAGTTCTAATAAAATGAGGATATAGTTCATGACACTAAAGGTGGCATTCAGCCCAAACCTGCCTACGTGGGAGCTTTGAGAATCCGGGCACCTATATGGAAACTAACTATTCCCTTAGATGAACTCTAAGGCATTATGTAAAAATTTTTCTTTCAATACCTTGAAAATATTTCTGAGAAATATGAAAGCTCTACAGAAACCTAAGAGTTGTGAAGGAAATATAGTCTGCTCAAGTTGTGTGCATGGGCAGTGCTATATCATTTGATCTCTGAACTTGTTCAAACCACTGTAAACTGTGCCACCTTAAAGTCTCATTTGTTTGACCATGATTAAAAGTTCTGTGACTGAACACAGCAATGTGCTGATCAACTCATCAACTGAAATGTCTGAAATGTTGAGCACAGAAAGGCCTAATCATAAATTAGGAATAAGAAATCATAAGACATTACAAATGGTATCCCTTATTAGTTTGCAATGCAGCGATTGTGCTAATAAAATAACCCATGAAGGTGACAACTCACAAATCCAGGCACTTTTGAAGCCAAGTAATACCCTTAAATATGACATGACAATAATGTACTGCATATAAAATGTTTTTTTAATTATTCACTGTGCCTTAACTGCCTGTTCCATTATCAGTCTCGTCCCTAATGCTTGGCAAATACATTATTCCATATCTGATATACAAAACACCAAACACTGTATTTCATATTATGCTTATGGAATTTAAATCAAATGTCTGTGACTTTAAGAAGTACTGTATCTGCACTAAAATGGTGGCATTATAAACATCTAGCTAAATATTATAGTGTTGCAATAGTGATGATAGTTAAGCATCTGACAGCCTTTGTGTTATCAACTCCACTTTCAGGAGTTTATAAACTCTGAGATAAAAAAGATTCCCTTTATACTGAAATTTGGCAATGAAGAACTCAGCCCAGAAGGAATTCTTCTGCCTCAAAAATTTGAATAAAGTCAGACTTTGGGTTTTTAGCTCAGCTCTTGAGTTATATAAGCCAAATAAATAAACACAGCTTTTAAGAGACTGGCCTGCATTCCAGTAACACTATCATAGATTTCAGAGTAGCAGCCGTGTTAGTCTGTATTCGCAAAAAGAAAAGGAGTACTTGTGGCACCTTAGAGACTAACCAATTTATTTGAGCATAAGCTTTCGTGTGCGACAGCTCACTTCATCGGATGCTTATGCTCAAATAAACTGGTTAGTCTCTAAGGTGCCACAAGTACTCCTTTTCTTTTTACTATCATAGATATAATTTAAGTTAAATTATTACTATTATTCTTTAATATGAACAAGTGTGTTTTTGTCTATGTAAGTTATTTCCTATTTTGAATGAATTTATGTATGTGCGGCAATCTTTGACTGGGCATTCACAGAATGGATATTCCTGGTACAGAGTGAAGTAGTTTGCAGTTATTGTCTATAGATATGTGAAAATGCTGTCATACAGGAGTGGAGTGGAAACTTTCCCTCTCCCCTTTCTTCCATGCAATGAGTGCTGCTACAAGGCATGGACAGGGGTAGATGAAATGTTTCCCCAGCCCCATTAGAATGCTGTTACATGGCATTGTGGGTGTTGTTTGGAGTCTTCACCTCCCCAAGATTGCTGCAGGTGATGATGAGCAGGGAGATGGAGCCTTTTCCTCAAGTTAGGCTGCAGATGGAGGGAGAATGGTCTCACCTGTATAAGTCATGTACAGTGGTACAGACATTGTAAGTCAGTAGCTTCCAACAGTTCCATAGTGGTATCTGAAATGCCACAATTAGCTTTTTGTTCATAGGAAAGGAAAATACTATGGTAAATGTTATGGAGTAAAGGATGACATTTAAATAGTGGTCAGATTGTCTGAAGTTTTCTTGATCATTTACTTTTTATCCTTTCCTCTCTACCTTTACTTCTAAAAGCTTAGTCCATATCTCAGTCTTTTCTTTTTTGTGGCCAACTGTTTGAACATGAAAAGTGGAAGTATTATTCTTTTATACTCTCAGATTCCCCCTTTCTAGTATTTCTGCTCTCAAGTACTTCTCTCACACTCACACCATACACGCCACCCGGTCCTCGCCCCTAAGTGCTACCACTGACTTCTACTACCCACTTCACATCTCCTATTCTGTCCTTATGCCTTATGTCATCCACTAAGAGCCAAATTTTTAAACTGAGGTGCCTAAACCCACATTATATAATCTCTATATACCTATATGAAGATTTTAGGTACCTAACTAGGGGTCAGAGATTCAGTTATCCAAAGGTGCCTAAATGTGGATTTAGGCACCTAACTCCAGACACAAAGTTGTGAAATAGAGCTTTGTGTGCCCTTCCTCATCGCTAAGTGCTTCTTTAAAAGCCACTTCTTTTGAAGAGGTCTTCCAGTGTTGATCACCATCTTGTGATTGTACCCTCAACATCTTGTGTTCGATTTTTTTTGTCCCATACAGTGTATTTGTCTGCCAGATTTTGAGATTGTAATTTCTTGGGGCAGTGCTTTTTGTGTGTGCTTGTAAAATATTATGTATATTTGTGGTTCTATATAAATAATAAATATTAACACAAAGAAGAGACTTCTAGAGTTGGCAGAAGAGAACTGGAGAGAGTTCCTGCAGGGTATGCTCAGAGAAACTAAGCCAACAGACAAGCTATTTCTATGATCTTATCACAATGTATTATAGCAAGGCTTCTCAAACTGGGGGTCATGACCCCTCAGGGAGTCGCGAGACTATTACACGAGGGGTCCCGAGCTGTCAGCCTCCACCCCAAACCCCGCTTTGCCTCCAGCATTTATAATGGTGTTAAATATATAGAGTGCTTTTAATTTATAAGGGGGGGGGAAGGCAAGGGGTCGCACTCAGAGGCTTGCTATGTGAAAGGTGTCACCAGTACAAAATTTGAGAACCACTGTATTATAGGATATCCCTCAAAAATGTCCTGCGATTTTAGCCCTGGATTACATTGTAGGCCCACATCATCACTATTTTAACTAACTAATTACTCTCTCACCCCATTTAAAGGGCAAACTTATTATGTGGTTTAAAAATATTCAGTTCTACATTTTATGATTAAAGCTAAGTTACTTTGGCCTATATTTTAAAAATGTATTTAGGTGTTGCTCTGCTCAGCGTTGCAAAGTCTAATTGACTTAGGAGCCTTCATCTAATTTGAGATTCTTAGTAGGTCTACACTTAAAACACTGCAGCAGGTGCAGCTGCGCCGTTGTAGCGCTTCAATGAGGACACTACTACTCCTACAGGAAAGCTTCTCGCATTGACATACTTAATCCACCTGTTACCTTGCATTCCATATGATTTTATGAAAATATGCTAATGAGTATGAATATAATATAACTAGAATATGCTTCATGAAAAAGGTCTCTTGTAAGGTATCATAACTGAGTGTGGTCATCCTATTTGTATAAATGTATCATTCTTGTACCTGAAACTAGAAATATGAAACATAAATCTGAGGTCCTATTGTAATTATGCAAAGAGTGGGCCATTCATTAATGGTCTTTGGGAATCTTGATGGCTCCCCTCAACTAGGACAATTGGTTGTAAATGGCTCTGTTTACTTGCAAGCCTTCCTGTGATTCAGGCCAGAAAGAATGAAGGCTTGAGGTCTCACAGGACATGTGACCATATCACCTGGTACTGGAATCCACCTTAAACCTGGTGCTTGTCCATTTAGAAGGAAGGGTGGGAACCCAGAGAGACACAAAGGACTCCCGCCTTGTGCCAAAGCTATAAAAGGGGGTGGAACAGAACAAAGGTGGAAGTCATGAGAAATCCCCTAGCTACCACCTGAGCTGGAATAAGGACTGTACCAGGGGAAAGGATTGGGCCCAGACTAGGAAGGAGTCCGGTCTGTGAAAGAAATTTATTGGAACATCTTTGAGGGTGAAATTTTATCTGTAATCAGTTTCTTAATGTACTAGGCTTAGACTTGCGTGTTATCTTTTATTTTGCTTGGTAACTTACTTTGTTCTGTCTGTTATTACTTGGAACCACTTAAATCCTACATTTTATACTTAATAAAATCCCTTTTGCTTATTAACCCAGAGTAAGTAATTAATACCTGCGGGAGCAAACAGCTATGCATCTCTCTCTATCAGTAAAAAGAAAAAAGAAAAGGAGTACTTGTGGCACCTTAGAGACTAACCAGTTTATTTGAGCATGAGCTTTCGTGAGCTACAGCTCACTTCATCGGATGCATCCGATGAAGTGAGCTGTAGCTCACGAAAGCTCATGCTCAAATAAACTGGTTAGTCTCTAAGGTGCCACAAGTACTCCTTTTCTTTTTTCTTTTTACGAATACAGACTAACACGGCTGTTACTCTGAAATCTCTCTATCAGTGTTATAGAGGGCAGACAATTTATGAGTTTACCCTGTATAAGCTTTATACAGAGTAAAACAAATTTATTTGGGGTTTGGATCCCACTGGGAGTTGGGTGTCTGGGTGCTGGAGACAGAAGCACTTCTTAAGCTGTTTTCAGTTAAGGCTGCAGCTTTGGGGCGCGTGGTTCAGACCCTGGGTCTGTGTTGGAGCAGACTGGCGTTTCTGGATCAACAAGGCAGGGTTCTGGAGGCCCAAACTGGCAGAGAAAACAGGCTCAGAGGTAGTCTCAGCATATCAGGTAACAGTCTCAAAGGGGTCTCTGTGACAGAATTGTCACATCACCTCTGCAAGAGGCAGTAGCTATGTTGACAGAAAAAGCCCTCGCATTGACATACTGCTATCTACACCAGGGGTTAGGTCAGCATAACTGCATCACGCAGGGTGTAGATTTTTTACACCCTTGAGTGAAGTAGTTATACCGATGTATGTGTATAGTGTAGACCTGGCCTTAGGCCTTGCAATGCTGGGTGGAGAAACATCCAAACACCTTTAAAAATATGGGCCAAAGGGACTAGTTTCTTCCTTTTGACTTCTACAGCCAGACAGAGATTACTGTGGTGTCCTTCTTTTTGTTACTTTGTAACCAATCCTGAAAATGTTGATTTTAGAGCTAGAAATGAATTATGCCAGAGTCCAAAAGGGAGTGGATGGAGATAGTATTAATAATCAGAATAATGTTCCTCTTCCTAATAGAAATCTTAAGAGGCATCCTTCTAACAGGCATTCTGGTACGATTTAAAAGTGACAAAAAATCTACTTTATTAACTCTGGAGTTTAGTTTTCTAAACTTGCCCATCCAGAATGCAAGTTGCACACAATAATGTTTTCAAAGATTTTATATGCATGCCTAGATGAATAGTTCACTTCCTACCACTCTCCAAGAATTTTTATTCAAATGGTCTGCTAGTGAAATACACAGGATACACTCTTCAATTATGCAGTACCCACCATCTTGAAAAGACACTGCAAGCATGCAAATGGAAGGTTTCAAGGCATGAATGGGACATAATACTTATTACTTCATCCACTAGGTCTTAGAGACCATAGCATATTTCAGGGTTCATATTCTCACAAAAAATGAACTGTTCTTTAAAAGTTTCTCCAGGGTATTCAGCACAAACAGCCTCTTTCTGTACAGGATTGCACAAAACTGGAAGTACATCTGGCAACTGTATGTATGTCACTACTTACATCTGAAAAGAAACACAGTGATATAGTAGACTGACTAAAAATATTTATTTAAAGTTTCCCCTTTGCGTTAGTATGCGTGAAGTTCACCCTGATGCAGAGGGCCTGCAGAAGGCCCTCTGCACTACTGAAACCAGGTGTGTCAAACTCATTTCATATGATAGGCCTGATACATTCACCAAAGTTATTAAACGAGAAATAGGTAAAGATAAACCCTGTTGGTAATTACTTACATTTACTTGATGCCTCTCCAGAGCCTCTTAAATGCAACTAAGTGGTTCTACATCTGTACACAAGGTTTTGCTGGATTGCTGTCCTGGAGTCTGGACAAGGGGAGTGTGATTTGTAGAGTGTACCAGTCCGTATGGACTCTGATGGTGCACACTACATGTTCCTTAGTGCACACTGATGTACACAGTCCTGTACACATGATGCACACTAGCAAGGTCTACATGCAGAGGTTAGAGCACAACACACTGGAGCCTGAACAAATCACATCTCCCATAGTGCGGACTCTGGGGTTGTACAAACGTGCCAGTAGATTCATGGGAAGTCCAGGGGCTGGATGAAACTGTTCTACAGGTTAGATCTAGCCCATGGGCCGTATGTTTCACACCCCTGATTAAACCCTGCAGCACAAACTACAACAAATAGAAATGGCAAGCAGGATTTTGATCCAGCAGTTAACAAAGTAGCAGAACATTTAAAAATAGATAATTTCTTACAGGAATAGCAACTTCAGTAATGGAAATTAAGCAAACTTCTGCTGAAACCTATCTACATTGCCATAGAATCCTAATCCCATTTACTAGCCAGAAAATAGCCAAATCACAGGAGTCTCACTCAATACTTATAGGAAACAGCCAAACCCCAATTTGGAAAACTCGCTATCATTCGCTAAACTCTCAGTTATGATTTAAACTAAAAACAAAAGGATTCATAGATTTAAAGACGAGGAGGGACCATTATGATCATTCAGTCTGTTCTCTTACATAACACAGGCCATAGAATTTCACTCAATGATTCATGCACCAAGCCCATATCATCTGGGCTGAATGAGAGGGTCTTTTGTAGGAAGATATCCAAACTTAATTTAAGTAATTTATGTGATGAAGAAAGTGGTTAGTGGTAGTGGAAAGTGGTAAATTGTTTCATTGGTAAATGACACTCACTGTTAAAAAACTGACATGTTTCTAATGTGAATTTGTCTGGCTTTTGCCTGGCTTTTGCTTCTAGCCAATGGCTATTGTTATGCTTTTGTCTGCTAGATTAAATTGTCTTCTACCATCAGAAATCTTCTCTTCATGTAGGCACTTGTAGACCATGATCAAGTCACCTCTTAACCTTTTTGTAACTTTAACTCCTTTAATTTTACTGTAAGGTCGGTTTCCAGACCTCTAATAGTTTTGCACCTCTTTTCTAAAAGAGCTATCAGTTAGTGAACATCCTTTTGAAAGTGTGGACACCAAAACTGGACACAGTATTCCAGTAATGATCGTACTAATGTTCTATACTCCATAGTTCTACTCAATATTCCCCTGCTTAAACATCCCGGAATCAAGTTAGCTCTCTTAGCTGCCACAACTCAAGAGTGCACATTCAGTGGTTAATCCACCATGACCTTTAAGTCCATTTCAGAGTTTCTGATTCCCAAACACCAGCCCTTCATCCCGTAAATGTGACCTGGAGTGTTTGTTCCTAAATGTATGTCCTTGCATTTGGCTCTATGAAAAATAAACCAAAACAAATAAAACCCCATGATAGAGATGTAAATATTCAATTTTGGAGCAAAAAGTTACTTTAAACTTTAAAATGTGAATTATTTCTCACACACTAGCTAATCAGCAGAAGAAGGGGCCCGGTTCTGTAACCTTCCTTTGCACTTAAGTCAATGGCTATTGAGGATGCTCAGCACCTAAAAGCGCTAGTCCAAAACTGTGATTCAGAATGTAAATTCACCACTAAACAATAAAATTAAAGCAAGCCACAAAAATTCCATCCACTAGTTAAACAAAGAACCCTATCTACAGATGGCAATTCCCTAAACGTTTGCTACCGAGAGCCAACTGATATGTCAGAAAACTACTAACACAAACTCCTGCAAACAGCCCAAACTACGGTAGTCTCACTCACCAGTCAGTGAAAACACAACTAATAAAACTGTACATATTATACCAATACGACTGTGGGGGGAGAGGCGCACGCACACACACCCACACAAGAAATCTGCTATTGACTACATTTTCCAACCAGATTCACCAATTTTTTAAAAGTTATATATATAAAAAAAGGAGGACTTGTGGCACCTTAGAGACTAACAAATTTATCTGAGCATAAGCTTTCGTGAGCTACAGCTCACTTCATCGGATGCATTCAGTGGAAAATACAGTGGGGAGATTTATATACATAGAGAACATGAAACAATGCGTGTTACCATACACACTGTAAGGAGAGTGATCAGGTAAGGTGAGCTATTACCAGCAGGAGAGCGAGGGGAAAAAACCTTTTGTAGTGATAATCAAGGTGGGCCATTTCCAGCAGTTCCGTTCTTGTCAACTGCTGGAAATGGCCCACCTTGATTATCACTACAAAAGGTCCCCCCCCCCCCCCCCGCCCCGCTCTCCTGCTGGTAATAGCTCACCTCACCTGATCACTCTCCTTACAGTGTGTATGGTAACACGCATTGTTTCATGTTCTCTATGTATATAAGTCTCCCCACTGTATTTTCCACTGAATGCATCCGATGAAGTGAGCTGTAGCTCACGAAAACTTATGCTCAAATAAATTTGTTAGTTTCTAAGGTGCCACAAGTCCTCCTTTTCTTTTTGCAGATACAGACTAACATGGCTGCTACTCTGAAACCATATATTAAAAAGTGGCCAATCCCTAGCCAGCAAATGCAAAATCTCTGAAACGAGTGGTCCTTGCCTATAGTTGGGGCTAGCTGAATAGCTGTAATGTCTTCCATGAACACCCCATCAGAAACGACCTTTTCTCCAATCAGTTTGTTCAACATGCAGTCTGTTTCAGTAAGAAAGAAAAGTGAAAACAAACGGCTGCTTCTGTTCTTTGAGGATGCCCAATTTCATAGCCAATATTTTTGTGTTAGCAGAGAAACCAGTTTATTTAGGCACAACATTCACTGAGGACGTAAGTTCCCTGCCTAACTCATGACAGTCCAGAAGAAACAGCTTATGCACTCAAGGTTTGTCTACACTAGAGTTTTGAACTCAAGTTAATTGATTTCAATTAATTCGAGTTAGCTACCATGTTTGTACATTTTAATCTGGATGACTCCACAAATATTTGTTCCAGTACACAAGTTAAAAACTTTAGTGTAAACATACCTTCCCAGCGTTAGAGGGAAACAAATGAGAAGTATTGCCAGCCCTGATTCCTGAAAAATCATAAGCCAAGCCTCAAAATATCATCATGAGATTAATTTAAAATTCATGAGGTCTTTTGTTTGTTTTTTTTTAATTTTTTGTCTTCTGGTTTCTGAGCCTTTGGGATGTACTTGGGTCACATTTCCAAGCTATTCCTCGCAACCAGGAGAGTTAGAAACTTAACATTTTGTTTATTAAATGAAAGCTCCGAGATTCACATAAATCTAGGAGCTGGAGCTTTAAGAAAAACATCAAATTTTGAGAGACTCATGATAAAATCGCTAGAGTTGGCAACACTACAGGAAGGTTACAAAGAGGTCAGGCCCTAAAAGACAGACACAGCCCAAAGAGTACCTCTCTTAATGAGGTAAATGGATGTGCTTTTCAATAGTGTTAGCTCATTCGAGTTAGCTTAACATGTTTGAAAAGCCATGTCAAGGCACTGGTTAAAACATCTGAACATGTGTTAGCCTGTGTCTGGATGAGGTTTTTCAATCATGTTAAGCTAATTCGATTGAGCTAACATGACTGAAAAAACACAGCCAAAACCACCACACAAATGAAGCAGCCTAATCAGTCGTGCATATTGCCATACAGAAACAATGAAACAACAGTAAAACAGAATAATCCACGTTCATACTGTTTAACTACATACCGTATGTTTCACAAAGAAAATAATGAAAAACTATTTGGGATTTACTCAGAGAGTACTGAAGTCACAGTCGTTCCTAATTATAATAATTCTTTCAGCTTTTCTACACTGATAGTTCTGTATTTTTATAATGATCTATTTGTTATGACACACAGTATGTGTGACAGATGTCCAATGCTGGCTGCTAAAAAGTAGCAGAGCCCTGTAGGGCAGCAGCAAGAATTAGTGCATCAGCACTGAAATGGATGGGAAACAGATAAGTTACTACTTGTGTCCCAGTTTTCTTCAGCAGAATAGTGTGTCCAAACTGTAGTTTGGGCCAAATATTCACAATTTTATTTATAGTGCAGGTAGCCCAATTTTAAGGCACTGATTATATCAAATGTATGCTCTTAAGAAGCTGATCTCAGTGGGCCAATTTTACTCCTCCATATACCAAATTATAGTAAATGGGCTTTTTGAAAGGAACTATGGAGGTGCTAGAGTGATATAATCCATCCCTTCCTCCCTGCAATCTATAGGCACGCTGCAACATCATTCCCTCCAAAGCTATGGTGGACAAACAATACTTGCAACCTCTCTCTGCAACCTCTTATGGGGTTTCTGGCCATTGAATCTGTGTAATGTACATACTGTGGTGTGTCTGAAGGCCTATCCTCAACAGTCAATTCTGATCAAGCCTTTCTGGGGCTGGTCCCAGAATGCCCCTTAGAAGCATGTAAGGAATGCAGAGATCTCGTGTGCATGTCCCACCCCTGCATGGCCTTACCAAGGGTTTAAGTGGCAGAAACAGGAGGGGATTATCATGCATCAGATCTTTGCTCTTGACTGAATTTCACACTAGCTGAGAATCACTGGATTCCTTTTGGGGGGATTCCCTCCCCCCTTTCCTTTTTTATTTTTTCAGGCTGGATATTGAAGAAGCTGGCTCGAGAAGAGGAGGGTTTGCTGTACGTAAGAGAGACACACCTGTCTTATGAGGGTGCTGGGCAGATCATGAGGATCAAAGTGGGAATGGGAGCTTTAACTAACACACGCCTGGATTCAGCAAGAATCTTAAGTACACATGGAATTTTAAGTACCAGTAGTCCTGTTGACTATTTCAATGGGACTACTCACGAGCTTAATGTTATGTGCTTGCTTAAGTATGCTGCTGAAATGGGCCGGGGAAATCATTCAATTAAAAAAAAAAACTGGATGAGATAAGACTAAGAGAAGATGCTCCTTTCCCTCCCCTCAATGGCAACTCCTTTTCTATTGTACTTTTCTAAATGACCACCTAAAGTTACACTGAAAAATTCAAGTCACTGTACACACACAGTTTGTGAAACCTCAGTGAGGCACAAAATGTTTCCACAAACATACATGTACAGATGGAGACTATGAAAGGGTTTGGATTCTGCAGGATGCAGGGAGATGAAAAGGACTCCTTACTTTGATGAAGTCACAGATGATAGCAGCAGATCCTGAAAGCTGCTTCTCAGTCTTGGATGCAGATGACCCTTCTTCCAACTGGCCTTTATGTCAGCTCTTTCAGCCATTCTGGTAGCAGACAGAGCTCCCTAGAGGGCACGTCCTGTTGCTCTGCTGCCTGGGTTAGTGTCAAGAGCAGTATTGTCTCTATTACCTCTGTTCTACAGGCCTCCCCCCCCCCCACACTTTGCCACTCCCACCACCCCATGAAGCTGGAAACCATTCTCTCTCTCATTTCAACTACTCAGATTTATCTTCGGAATTAAATCTTAATTTCCTGAAAGATTCATTTTGAAAGTAAATATAAAATCACTGCTGATAAAATTTTTGGATGGCACAAAGATGGGTGAAATGGTAAATAATGATGACAGGGCAGTCATACAGATGATCCAAATTGCTTTGTAAGCTGGGCCCATCCAAACAAGGTGCATTTTAATACAGCCAAATGCAAGGTCATACACCTAGGGACAAGGAATGTAGGCCATACCTGCAGAATGGGGGACAATACCCTGGAAGGCAGGGACTCCGAAGAGAGTCATTGTGGACAAATGGCTCAATATGAGCTCTCGGCGTCATATTGCCGCAAAAGGGGTTAATGCAATTCCTGGATGTGTAAACAGGACAGTAGTAGGTAGGAGTAGGGAGGGCATTTTGCCTCTCTGTACATCATTGGTGAGACCAATACTGGAATACTATGTCCAGTTCTGGTATTCACATTTTTTAAAGGATGTTGAAAAAATTGGAAAGGGTGCAGAGAAGAGCCACAAAAATTATTCATGGGCTAGAAAAAATGCCACACAGTGAGAGACTTACATAGCTCAATCTGCTTAGTTTATCAAAAAGAAGATCAAGAGAAGACTTGATCACAGTGTAAAAGTACCTTTACTGGGTACTAAAAGGCTTTTTATTTTAGTGGAGAACACCATAACAAGAACCAATGACTAGAATTTAAAGCCAGACAAATTCAAATTAGAAATACAACACACATTTTTAACAGTAAGGGTAATTAACCTTTGGAACAAACTACGAATGGAAGTGATGGATTCTCCATCCCTTGATGTCTTTAAATTAATACTGGATAACTTTCTGGAAAGTGTGCGTTAGTCTAATATAAGCTATTGGGCTCAATTCAGGAGTAACTGTATGGAATTCTACGGACTGTGTTATATAGGAGGTCAGACTAGGTGATCTAATGGTCCTTCTGGGCTTATACCTCTAAATCCTTGAAAAGTGTGGTTCAACACTGAAAAATGTCACCATGAGGTTCCATTTTTGTTGCCTTTCTTTGACTTCCACAGGAAATGTGCTCAGTTTAAAAATGGAATCTCATGGCTCATCAGCAGTAATAAATAATGTGCAGGTCCAATTTTTGCCCTCAGTTACATCTGTGCAATGTCATTATCCTGCCTTCACAGCATCATTGTCTGCACAGGGGTAGCTAACAGCAGTGTTCGGCACTGCAGTTAGAGATTACCTAGTAATCCTGTTAGTGACAGGTGGGGTGAGACTAGAATACAGCTCCTTTTCCCATCAGTGTGTTGGTTCTGCGAGAATAGGAAGCAGCAACATTCATTTTTGTCATTACAGGAAGTAGATATGCCTCACAGGGAGTAGGTGTTCTTATATAGTCACTTTACAGAGAAAAGTCACACATGAAGTAAAATGTGCTGTGCACAATCACCAAGAGAAACTATGAAATGGTGTACGGTTGATGCAATACTCTGGAAAATTGTGTATTTAACCTATATTATACACAAAGGGAAGTGCACACAAATGGTGTGAGCAGTATAAACTAAAAGTGTTTCTAGCACTCTCACTCCTAGCTTCAGATAAGGCATCTTACTCTCTAAAAATCATACCCACTCACCAATAAAAGATAATTTACTGTAGGTTTTCCAACAATATGCATTTCCAGTGATATATGTTTAAGGGTTAGGAATAAAATTTTAATGAGACCAGAAATCATTATCCATGTTTCACAGCACCTTCGCTAGCCCATGGATTCAAAAGTGAAGAATTTGCCTTAAATTTGGGTTAACCATATGGGAGAACGCCCCCCACACCTGGGAGGGCTGGGGGCGGGGGATGGATTGAATGCGAAGAGAACTTTCTGCACTGAAGTCCCAATAAGAACATGGTTTACTGGAGACTTTTATTAGATCCAAATCACGTAAATCATCCTACACTTAGGTTACTCAAATGTTCTGTCATGGAAAAATAACTATTTTAGTAATAAAAGTTTAAAGTGTGTGTAAGGGAGGAAGGGAAACTCTACACAGTGCTGTAGATCTGCTTTCTGTCCTATCGAGGGTTAATATGAAGAGAGGAAAAAAAATGGTAAAATATGAAGCCAGTTTCCCGGCTTCATCTTTCACATTCCTATACCATGCTACAGCAGAAACTAATGAACTTGCTCATCTTTGAAAGCCCTTTTGCAAGCACTTTCCCTTACCTTTAACTCTGATCTTTACAGATTTTCCCTTATGTGTGTGCCAATTTTACTGGTATAATACTTACACTTTTACTGATTGTGTTCTGATGATTTCTACTGAGAGATACTTAAACCTTTTACAAGTCTAAAACTGTTTTATCACTTCTGAAGAAAACTAATAGGGCAGAGTCACTGAATGATAAGAGAGACCACTGAATTTATTTAATAATCCATGTCCATTTCACAAAAATGGCCTGTGTAATCCTTTTAAAAATAATAACCTGTTCATTTCAGACCTTGCACAATGCTTCTCTTTGTCCCTTGTAAGTCTCTCAAATGTCTTATTTTAAAGGAATATATAGTACTCCCGGAAGACATTTTCCCATTTCTATTCTCTTCAACTCCTGTGAGCCCTTGTTCTGTGTGATAAGGCAATCTCCTTCGGGATCCGAGCTGTGTAGTTTCGCACCACGAGTGACAAGGACTCGACTTGAATAACTGCTGTGCGCAGGTTGTAATTATGTCAGCTGGAGTGTTGAACAAGGGGACTGATTAATGTGAGCCCCAGCCCAGGCACAGGCCCTATCAAAACCTTCGTGCAGGCCAGCAGTGGGGATGGGTTAGAGCAGAAAGACAAAACATGCTGTATCGTCCATGATAGATGAATTGCTCCAACAGTCTTCAGGCAGATGTTCCAGGACAGTATAATATACAATTACTCTGCCTTATCACCTTCCCAGGGACAATAAAGCTTCCTCCTTCTATAGCTCATGTGAGTGAAGGCAAAATTAGTTTTACTTTTACAACACTGACTCACTTATCACATTGCCTTGATTGTGCTTTTACAGCTAAAGAAAACATGTATTCTACTTTAAAACTTAAAAAAACAAAACCAAAAAACCCTCCAAAATCTTTTATAAAACAAGAGGATTTCTTTGAAACTACTTTGCATCATAGTAACACAATTCTTAAAGGCCTAGATTTACCAAAGTACTCTAAGAACATAGGGGCTATTCATGTGTTTAATGTTATACATGTGCTAAGTAACTTACTGAATCGAGACAAAATGAAGTTAAAAATCCGTGTGTTTTGAAGAGGGGTTGCTCATGTGACTAACATATACACTGACAGATATTTTTAACTAAGCACCCATACCAAGCATCGCAGACCTACAAGCCATAACAATTAAAAGAAGCCTGTAGTGTCCATTTTGTGTCCACATAGTCTGTCAAAGATCACAGGAATTGACTCTATAACTCTTACCAAAATTCCACTCATGTTTCAGAGGGTAAACAGAAATGGTTAAGGAAATGGAAAAGAAATGTAGGAGCAAAAATTAAATTTAGGACCCTACCAAATTCAGTCCTTTTTGGTCAATTTCACGGTCATAGGATTTTTAAAATCGTAAATTTCATGATTTCAGCTATTTAAATCTGAACTTTCATGGTGTTGTAATTGTAGGGGACCTGACCCAAAAAGGAGTGTGGGGGGGTGGGTCACGGTACTGCTACCCTTATTTCTACACTGCTGCTAGCGGCAGTACTGCCTTCAGAGCTGGGCAGCTGGAGAGCGGCGGCTGCTGGCCGGGATCCCAGCTCTGAAGGCAGAGTTACTGTCAGCAACAGTGCAGAAGTAAGGGTGGCATGGTATGGCATTGCCACCCTTACTTCTGTGCTGCTGCTGGCGGGGCGCTGCCTTCAGAGCTGGGTGCCCGGCCAACAGCCGCCGCTCTCTGGCTGCCAAGCTCTGAAGGCAGCAATGTAGAAGTAAGGATGGCAATATCACAAGCCTCCTAAAATAACGTTGTGACCCCTTTGGGTCAGGACTCCCAATTTTAGAAACGCTGATCTTCCCCATGAAATCTGTATAGTGCAAGGTAAAAGCACACAAAAGACTGGATTTCATGGTCCGTGATGGTTTTTCATGGCTGTGAATTTGGTAGGGCCCTATACATCTTCTTTCTCCCTTATCACGTATGTTTAGAGTTTGCGCTGCTGCTGTGTGGGGAACTTTTGAAATTACCTCTGTGCCACCAAGGCTACTTCCACCAAAGTTCAATCAACAAATAAATGAGTATTTATGTGATGATCAAGAGAAGAATTTGTCTCCCAATATCTTAATATCTTTTTTCTTTCATACTTAGTAGTGTGACAGGGTCGGGCTGGATGGCTACAGGAGAGTAATAGAAGGCAGATATATTAGCCCCAGGTTAAGTAGGTCCCTTTTCCCTGGGTAAGGTAACAGGGAAGGTTCCAGAACAATCAGGAAGCTTCTGGAGACAATTAAGACAGACAAGCTGCTAGAATCAATTAAGGAAGGCTAATCAGGGCACCTGGGTTTAAACAGGAGCTCACTTCAGATTGTGGTACGCGTGTAAGGAGCTGAGAGCAAGAGGCGCTAGGAGCTGAGAGTGAGAATGCATACTGTTGGAGGACTGAGGAGTAGAAGCATTATCAGACACCAGGAAGAAGGTCCTATGGTGAGGATAAAGAAGGTGTTGGGAGGAGGCCATGAGGAAGTAACCCAGGGAGTTGTAGCTGTTGCACAGCTGTTCCAGGAGGCACTCTAGACAGCTGCATTCTACAAGGCCCTGGGCTGGAACCCAGAGTAGAGGGCGGGCCCGGGTTCCCCCAAAACCTCCCAACTCCTGGTCAGACACAGGAGGAGCTGACCTGGACTGTGGGTTCACAAAAATGGCCAAACTGAGGGCTGCTGTGAAGCTCCAAGGCAAGCAAATCGGCCATTAAGCGCAAGACCCACCCAGGTAGAGGAGAAACTTTGTTACAGTAGTTATTGCTCAAGAAGTTCCACTTATAATGGGAAAGGGATTCTAAATAATTCCGCTTGCTTTAAAATTCACTGCTGCCCTCAGTGATGATTTTCTCTCCCTTACTACCTATTAGTACATTAATGGCTTCATCCAAAGAAGCAGAAATGTATTTGGAAGAATTTATACTTGAAGGTCAAGTTTTTTAAAAACAAAACAGAACAAAAAACAGGGCTCTGATCCAGCCAACACTCGAAGTCAATGAGGCTACATATTCATGCTTAAATTTTTGCAGGATTGGAGCCAAAACCTGGAGATGTATTTAGTTCTCATGAAAAATACTGCATTACCAGCCCTGGAGACTAAGGATGGGATTTCAAAGGAAGACTAAGGGAATTAGTCACTCAACTCCTGCTGAAATTCAATAGAATTTGGGCTACCTAACTCCATTAGGCTCCTTTGAAAATCCCTGCCTAAAGCCCTTTACCCAGGAAACAGCAGTGCAGGCTTCCCTACATCATCTCGCTCCTTGTAGTTGATGCTTCTCCACAAACTCTATGTATGATAGTAAATACTAAAATCTGAAGCATTCTAGTCTTGTCCACTGTTCCCTCTAAGCTGTGCGCGCGCACACAGATCCTAAACCCCACGCACACGGCAAAACACTGTGTGCACAAAAATTTGCACAGAAGCACAACAATTTTCACAGAAGAAATTTTTTGCGCACATGGCCTGTCAAAAATTTTCACAGAAGAAATTTTTTGCACACATAGCCTGTCAAAAATTGGAGGGAACATTGGACTCTTGTCTAATTTACAGGGAATTAATTTTGTCAAGTTACTGCTCAAGGAAGGCATGGATTCCAAGAATCTCTATTATTATTATTTCTACTACAATACAGTGGCATCAAAGGATCCCATTCAAAGATCCACAGCATCCCTTGGGCACTGCACAAATAACAGAGAAAGCCATCCCTGCCTTAGAGAGTTTATAATCTATAGTAATAATCTATAATCATACAGGATACATCGGGTCGACAAAACAGACAAATGAAGGTGGAAGAGGTTTGGGAGAATGAGATACCAACAAAACAGAGTTTAGTCAAAAAGCAGAAGTCTTTTTTTCCTTGATCCCCACAAACTTTTCTTCTTCTTCTTCTTCTTTTTTTTAAAACACTGCAGTGTTCAAAGAATGGTCAAGATCAGGGATTGGCAACCTTTGGCCCGCGGCCCGCAAGGGTAAGCCTCCTGGCGGGCCTGGCCAGTTTGTTTACCTGCCACGTCCACAGGTTCATCTGATCACAGCTCCCAATGGCTGCAGTTCATCACAGCCAGCACATCCCTCGGCCCACGCTGCTTCCCGCAGCCCCCACTGGCCTGGAGTGGCAAACCGCAGCCAGTGGGAGACGCAATCGGCCAAACCTGCGGACGCGGCAGTTAAACCGTCCTGGCCTGCCAGGGGGCTTACCCTGGCAGGCTGCATGCCAAAGGTTGCTGATCCCTGGTCAAGATGTTGCTACATCTCTCACTGGACTTCTAGGCGTATCTGTATCTGTAAGGTCTTCAGAACAGGTAGTAGGTGAAATCCTGGCCCCACTGAAGACAGTGGGAGTTTAACCATTAACTTCAATGGAGCCAAGATTTCATCCAGCGTATTTATTTTGGCATCTGCAGCAACAAGCACACTGGTGCTCAGGAGTGCCAGCAGGAAACACATTACCCATCCTCTGCTTTGCTGGGAGTTTATCTCCCCAGAGAACAATGAGGGGAAGCTGCATTGGCTCGAGCACTGGAGGAGGGGCACTGACAATTCTTCCTAGGGTGCCGCTGGTGTGCCACTGAAATCAAAAGCAGATATTTCAGAGTAGTGCAAGGGATATTGAGATTCTACTAAAAAGAATGAGGAGTACTTGTGGCACCTTAGAGACTAACAAATTTATTTGGGCATAAGCTTTCGTGGGCTAGAGATCACTATCAAGCATTCTTAAAACTATAATACCCACCTGCTGAAGTGAAGAAACAGACTGACAGAGCCAGAAGAGTACCCAGAAGTCACCTACTACAGGACAGGCCCAGCAAAGAAAGTAACAGAACCCCACTAGCAGTCACCTTCAGCCCCCTACAAAAACCCCTCCAGAGCAACATCAAGGATCTACAACCTATCCCTGCAGGATGATCCCTCACTCTCACAGATCTTGGGAGACAGGCCAGTCCTCGCTTACAGACAGCCCCTCAACCTGAAGCAAATACTCACCAGCAACCACATACCACACAACAAAAACACTAACCCATGAACCTATCCTTGCAACAAAGCCCATTGCCAACTCTGTCCACGTATCTATTCAAGGGACACCATCATAGGGCCTAATCACATCAGCCACACCATGAGAGGTTCATTCACCTGCACATCTACCAATGTGATATATGCCATCATGTGCCAGCAATGCTCCTCTGCCATTTACATTGGCCAAACCGGACAGTCTCTATGTAAAAGAATAAATGGACACAAATCAGTTGTCAAGAATTATAACATTCAAAAACCAGTCGGAGAACACTTCAACCTCCCTGGTCACTCAATTACAGACCTAAAAGTCACAATTCTTCAACAAAAAACTTCAAAAACAGACTCCAATGAGAAACTGCAGAACTGGAATTAATTTGCAAATTGGACACCATTACATTAGGCTTGAATAAAGACTGAAAGTAGATGTGTCATTACACAAAGTAAAAACTATTTCCCCATGCTAATTTTTCCCCTACTGTTACTCACACCTCCTTGTCAACTGTTTGAAATGGGCCATCCTGATTATCACTACAAAAGGTTTTTTCTCCTGCTGATAATAGCCCACCTTAATTGATTAGTCTCGTTAGAGTTGATATGGCAACACCCATTTTTTCATGTTCTCTGTATATCTATATCTTCCTACTGTATTTTCCACTGCATGCATCTGATGAAGTGGGCTTTAGCCCATGAAAGCTTATGCTCAAATAAATTTGTTAGTCTCTAAGGTGCCACAAGTACTCCTCGGTCTTTTTTGCTGATACAGACTAATACGGCTACCACTCTGAAACCTGAGATTCTACTGTGGCCATACTGTAATGGTATGGAAGGAAAAGATACAGAGTTCCAAACAAGAAATCAAGTTAGGAGCTATGGCTTGTGGGAGCAGGTAAAAGCACAGCTGCAGCAGACAAATCTTTGAGTTATCCAAAAGGGAAAAAAAAATCACTGTAACAAACTACCTTAGCGGTTGATTTATATTATAAAGCTGTTTTTGCAAGGCAAAGATAGAGACTTTCCTTTTTTTTAAATGAAAGCTCAGGTGTCCAACTAACCCATGAAGAAGTTTATTAATGCTTCAGAGACCGCTGGACTGTGAGCATGTTCAGAATTCATTAACCAACCTAACTAGCCCCAGGACTAGTTCATAAACATATATGGGAACTTTTCAGATCAAGCAGCTTTGAAATATGGTGCTACAGACAAATTAGGAGCCCTTTCAGAAAGTGAAGAACTCATTTTGAAGTCTCTTATCTCACAGATGCCTCGTACAATTTACTTGAAGGAAGGGAAAGGATTTACCTGAAATTTTTGTTGGTGTTTCAAAATGAGGCTGTTGGTGTTTCAAAGTGAACCACATTGCCTCCTTAACTATGGAGTCACCACTGAGATTCTGTAATCACCTTGACAGAGGGAAGGTGTTTATATTATAAAGTTAAGGGGTTCTGGTGATACCACAATAAACCACCAAAATGATTGTTCAAGTGATTTATGATGTCACTAGAACTCCTGGATATATTTATAGGCTTACAACACAAGGAGAAGTTTTATAGTATTATAAACTACAGAGTTTTCTAGCCATGTATCCTTTTAATAGTGATGTCACAGCTAAAAATATGAAAGATAGTACTGCTAAAGAGTGTTAGAAGTGATTTAATTTAACACTATTTAAAAAAAAAGATTTTTGTTAGTATACAGCACAATAATGCAATACCATGACAAGCTGGGCTGCTGTGCTCAGGCAGAAGGAAATGAAAGACTACGAGCCAGATTATGATAATAGCTGCCTTGAGTAAGGGACAGAACATAACTGCACTGCCCCCGAAGCATACCAGATAGCTAGCTGTGATTTTGAGAGAGTCACAGTTCATTTTCTGGCTCCCCCTTTCCTCCAGGGGGATGTAATGGGCTATTAGGTAGAACAGTCGCAGATTACTTCCTCCTGCGTACACGCTCACCTGTTGGGAGAGAATGTATTGAGTCAAGGCTCCACCGATGTGGCAAAAGGTGTAACAGCCCTGTGCAGGCTGCTTTCCCCCATACTTTGAGGTGTGTATCCCATAGACCAGTGTTTCCCAAACTTGGGACGCCACTTGTTCAGGGAAAGCCCCTGGTGGGCTGGGCCGGTTTGTTTACCTGCCACGTCCGCAGGTTCGGCCAATTGCAGCTCCCACTGGCTGCGGTTTGCCGCTGCACGCCAATGGGGGCTGAGGGAAGTGGCGGCCGGTACGTCCCTCAGCCCGCGCCGCTTTCCGCAACGGTGAACCACAGCCAGTGGGAGCCGCGATCGG
Organism: Natator depressus; assembly: GCF_965152275.1. Taxonomy (NCBI): domain Eukaryota; kingdom Metazoa; phylum Chordata; order Testudines; family Cheloniidae; genus Natator; species Natator depressus. The sequence continues at coordinate 98,186,750 of NC_134235.1, read as the reverse complement.
CTGAACCTGCGGACGCGGCAGGTAAACAAACTGGCCCGGCCCATCACGGGCTTTCCCTGAACAAGCGGCGTCCCAAGTTTGGGAAACACTGCTGTAGACCATATGAACATATAACCGGTGCATTACAATCCCTTTCTTTCCTGGGCAGGGCACAAGCCAAAGTGATGATCATGTCCTGAAGTAGCATACACTTTCCCCTGCATATTGTAACAAATATTGCTCCACACCCATGTGTGCAGCCCATTATTTTAAGTGCATATTTTGGTGATTTAATTTGTGGTTTTGCTGTCATGTTTTGTCATTATTAGCAGAACCTTTTCATAAAACCAAAGTCTTAACACGCAGTTATATATAACATTATGCTGTATGTGATTCCAAAGGCTCAAAAGTTGCTATAATACTTGGATTCAAAATATTTTTTTCTTGAGCAAAGAGAGAGAAACTGGAAACTAACGTACAGATTTTTATGGTGACCATTCTCTATAAAAGCCTTGGAAGTAAGTAGTGGTATTCCCTGTAGGAATAGTGATAATACCACTGTGATATTATCTACTTGCAAAGGCAAAATTGTAGATTTTAATGGTGACTATTGTAACTATGTAAAGAAAGCTCCAGAAAAGTCTCATATAATCTCTGTGGCCCCCATTCAAACCTAAATCCATCTGGCCAGGCCTCATAGACCAGCTGTGCACTGGCGTGATCAGGGGGTAAGGTTGGCTCAATGAGCAAGACAATAAGCAGGTGCTTAGATCTATATTCTGTGTTTACAGTGTCTAGCAAAACGAGGCCCTAAACCACGGCTGGGCTCCCTACGTGCTACCATAATACAAATAAACAAACAAACAACATTAAATGATACAGCTTGGGAACTATTTTGGGATGGAGAGCTCATGTACATAAGCTCCCTGTCTCTTCCGCAACATTCTCTGCTTGCAACCCACTGTTTCCCACACTAGGGCCATGCAGCTCATGAATAAGAAATGCTCAGGATAAAGCCAGTATCAGCCACCTCCATCAGAGCAGACTTCACAGCTGCTGACATTCCATGGACTAGCAGCTGCAGAGGAAGTCTGGAGGTGGCTAGAAGCCTACAAGTTCTCTTCAGAGAAAGAAGAGGAAAGCCTTCTCAACAATTGTTTTCCTTCCTTTCAGGAACTTATTTCCCTTCCACCTTTATATTTTGAATTTTTAAAAGGCTGGAATTTTCCCACAAAGCAGGTTCCCACTCTTTCTGGAACGCCTGTTGAAGTGGGCTTGCTTTTCCCTTTCTGAGCCACATAAGGCTCAGATCAAAGTTGACTTTGGATGGTCTTTTTCAAATAAATTATTTAATTCCAATAGAGAAATACTGTGGGCTCAGCTGATGTAAGCTGGCCTGGTACCATTACGCTGAAGTAAATGGAGCTACATCCATTTACACCAGATGAGAAAGTGGTCCTGAGGAAAAAAACAGAACGTAATTAAAGACTGTATCATAATGCATACAAACATGGGGGTCAAATTAAAATTCCACAGGCAACCTTAACTCTGGTATTTCCTAATTTTTGAGTACTTGACTTTGCAACTGTAGTAATGATCTTTTAATGTAGTTTTGTGTTTTTATATATGTGGTGTGTGTGTGTTCTTTATGACATAATAGCTCTAAGCCTGGGAAATAAGACAACGCAACAGACTAGTGGCAAAAATATTATCTATTGATTGCATCTCTACCACAATATGTACAGTAATAGCAAACTACCACTCAGGGGGTTGTCCATAGCAATTCCTTATAGAATGACCATTCCCAAAGATAACTTTGACCCTTTTATAATGATTGGATTTGGGACTAAAGAACAGTAAGCTAAATAAACATGTTTATTTTGATTCTGCTTTGAGAGGCAATAGAAGAGAAGAGACATATGGTTACTTTTTTTTCAAAATGACTGTGCTAGTTAATCAGTAATCCCAATGCTTAATTTCTGCTTCAGTTGTGCCAAGAAACAAAAGAATATATATGTAGATTTAAAGAGATTTTGTATTTAAATATACAGCAATAAATTTCCTTGAAACACAAAGAATTTCAAAAGATATCAAGTGTTTTTGCTAAAAATAATATTTTGAAGACCAGAGGTTTCTCACTCATCCTGAAGTCAGAGAAATGGCATTAAAATTTTTATTTATTTAAAAAGAAAAGATTTCTAAATAACCCCTTAAAGTTATAATTTACCATTATTAATTAAGAGCCTGAAAGGAATGTTTGTGCTGAATTTGTACATAGCTTTCCAACCTGAGTGTGTCTGCAAGAGAGAAAAATATGGTGGTAGCTGTGTGGGGTGGAGAGAAACAAGTTTGAGCAGAGAGAAGATAAAATGTATAGTGCAAATGGAAAACAACATTAGAGTTTCTCTCTCTACTGCAATAGGCATGAGATTTTTTCCCCAGAGTTGCTGATATCAAATATATTGTGTTTTGGATTGAGAAAATCTGACAGATTCATATGTAGGTGAGAGTGGCAAGAGGCAGATCTCCAGTAGGAATGATAGACTTGGGACTAGGCCCAGTGTTGGATGGCAGGTGGTAGACAATAAGGAGATGAAAGAGGTCAGGGACAATAAGGAGATGAAAGAGGTCAGGTGTCTGTGCAGGCCACAATGGGAGTGGGTGGGTAGGGGACTGGGCACCGGGTCGAGATGGACTGCAGTGGAAAGAAGTTGGTGAAGGACTAACTATATGGAAATTATTAATATTTATGTCTAACTTATGTTCTCAGTGACAATGAAGTTAACAGGTTTGCATATGAGCAAAGTAGAATTTGAACTTTAAAGGATGACACACAGAAGTCTTCCTCGGGGTACTCATCCAAAAATGGGACTTGGGCAATGTTGCCAATTGTCAGAATTTTATCATGAGTTTCAGGATATTTTGTGTTTTTATTAAAGCCCCAGATGATGGAGTCAGGTGATTGCATGACAATCAGCTTTCACTAAAAATAAAAATGTCTAGTACTCATGGTTGTAAAGAAAAGGTGGAAAATATGAACTCTAAAGACTCAAAATATAAAAGTCAAATAAAAAGAATCCAATATTTATTGTTTTTAAGCCATTCGCAGGATATCTGAAGTTATGATTCATAATATTTGAATGCTTGGGGTTAGCAATATTGCTGAAATCACTGGGGAAACATGCAGTTTGCTTACTCATTAAAATAAACCTGTGGAAGTTGCCTTAGCTTATATGAATATAGTCTAAGTCCTGCTCTACACTACAAAGCTAGGTCGACAAAAGTCACTTGCATCAACCTAGTTGTTCATATGCATATAGTCAAATTTGTCTGTCGCCAATGTAAGTGCCCCATTACAACGCAGTAACATCACATCACTGAATGGCACTGAGCCATGGTCGACCTACTATAGTCGACCAGTGCGAGTGTAGACACCGGGTGACATACACTGACCCTAAATGTCCTCCAGCAGCTGTCCCACAATGCCCAAAGCTGACAACTCTGGTCACAATTGTGAACTTCACTACCCATGAGTTATGCAGAATGGAAGCCACAATACTGGCCACATGCTCCTGTCTGGAGTAGGCAGTAGGCTCTCCTGGGCTTATGGGGAGAAGAGACCGTGCATGAGTAGCTATGGAGCAGTAATAGAAACGTGGCCATCTATGAGCACATTGCACAGGGGATGCAGGTGAAGAGATATTACAGGGATCAGCAGCAGCACTGTGTGAAAGCGAAGGAACTGCATCGGGCATACCAGAAGGCCAGGGAGGCCAACAGTTGATCTAGTGCCAAACCACAGACCTGCTGCTTTTATAACAAGCTGCATGCCGTACTTGATAGAGACCCAAGCAGCACCCCACAGAGTACCGCAGATACCTCCAAGAAGCTTGAGACACAGACTCCTGCCATGGGGGGAGGAGGAGGAGAAGGATGAGAAGGCTGTGGGACATGCAACTGGGCGGTCTGGCTATGCCACAAACCAGAAAGTATTTGAAACTCCACTGCAGTATAGTCAGTCCTGGCATTTTAGCATGGGTGAGCCCAGTGCAGGGGAAGGAACCTCGGATTAAGTATGTGAACGCATTTCCCACTACGGTGTTTAAATGTACAGACGGTGCCTGACCCCAACATAGCAAGACACAGGTATTGACTCTTCATTAAATTATTTGTACTAGAAGAGGGAGTGGTACAACAAACAGAGGTAAGTCCTGATCTGCTTTTCATTCCCCTGTAGTTAGCTTCAGGGGAGCATGGAAGAGGCAGAGCTTGTCTGAATCTTCCTGAGAGAACTCAAGACTTCAGGGCCACATACAGCACAGTCACAACACCACATTACGGTGGATGACTAAGACGAAGATTTTGTCAAGGACATTTTTAATAAAAGTCACGGGTCATGGGCAATAAAGAAAAATTCACAGAAGGCCCTGACCTGTCCCTGACTTTTACTCAAAATATACGTGACAAAATAGGGAGGGAGATGGCTCCAGCACCCATTGTTGCTGCTGGGGATCTGGGGTCACCCACCACCTGCGGTGGCTGGGGAGCTGCCGGGGCCCCCAATGCCCTGGCGGCTCAGAACTCCAGGGTCCCCTGCCACCCAGAGCTGGGGGGTCCCCCTACTGCCCATGGCTCGGCAGTTTGGGAGCCCCTGCCACCGCAACAGCTGAGAAATCCAGGGGGGCCCTGCCGCCCACGGGGATACCCCACAGCTCCCGGCTTCTGCGGGCAGCGGGGGACCCCACAGCTCTGTGGCACTGTAGGCTGAAGTCACAGAGTTCTCTGGAAGTCACGGATTCCATGACTTCTGCAGCCTCCATGACAAAATCATAGCCTTATGGATGACTGGTAAAGTGCTCTTTCAAGACATCTTTACATTAAGTTCTTCTAATAACCCTTGTTCCTGGCTGTTTTAACTCAGCAGACAACCACTCCACTTCCGTCCGGAGGCAGCTTTTCTCCCTTTGCCTCACAGATATTATGCAGGACACATCAGGCAACTATAACCATTGGGATATTTTTCTCACTGCTATCCAATCTTGTGAGTAAACAGTGCCTATGTCCCATTCAAACTGTCATTCTGCATCTGCTGAGCCAGTAACTGAATATTTCCTTGGTGCTGCTGACATGGCTGGCGTACAGCTTCATGAGCCAGAGGAGCAAGGAGTAGGCATTATTGGCATTTCCACTGGTAGGGAAAGAATGTCCCAGCTTGCAGATTTCTGAATAGTCCTGTGTTCTTAAAGAGGTGAGCATCAAACATCTTCCCTGTCCAGCCAATGTTGATGTTGCTGAAGCATCCTTGGTGATCTACCAACGCTTGCATACCCATAGAAATGCAGCCCTTTTTGTTGATGTACTCCATGATGAGGTGGGCTGGTGCCAAAATAGGGATTTTCATGCTATCTCTTGCCCAACTGCAGTTTGGGAACCCTAGTGCTGTAAATCCATCAACGATGTCCTGCATATTGCGGAGAGTTACAGTCCTGCATAGCGGGAGATGATTAATGACCCTACACACCTACATGACCCTGGCCCCCACTGTGGATTTTCCAACTCTGAAATGATTTCCCACTGATTGGCAGCAATGTAGCATTGCAAGCTTCCACAGAGCTATCATCACTCACTTCTTAACTGTCAGTTTAGCTCTCTTTTTGCTGTTCCTGTGCTGGAGGGATGCTTTTTGATGTCCCTGTGCTGCGAGCTCAGCACACAGATCCAGAAGTGTGGTTTTGCACATCCAAAAATTCTGCAACCGCTACTCATAGTCACAAACCTGAATTACGATGCAATCCCACCAATCACGGCTCATTTCTCAGTCCCAAAAGCAGTGCTCCACCATCTGCAGCTGCTCCGTGAACACAACCAACAAACTTGAATTGGTTTTCACAATCTCTCCTCTATGAAATCCTCACGTCCCTCATTGTCGTGGTTTGTCCTGTGGCTCTGCAAATACCAGAGGATTGTTTGTCCTTTGTGTGCAACGTTCATGGCAATAGTGCAGACCTGTGTCGGTTCCATGCTTCTGTCTGAGATGGACATTAGGAAGTAGTGAACAGTTTTGCAGGATTTTTTTTAAAAGGCATGAAAATTAGGGGGTATGGATGGCATTATGGGATGGACAAGTTTGCATGATGGGAATCTGATCCTTTGCTCCCAGTCACCCCTGTGTGACGTGTTTCTGCCCCACCCTGCATTGCCAAAATTTACCAAGAGACAGTGCTCTGGACAATGGCAAGTTGCATACTGGGATAACCATAGTATCCTTTTTGAAGAGGACTACATTATGCAAACTAGAAACCTTTTAGTTCACACCCCCAATCAACCGTGGGGAGTTACAGTGCAGCATTTTGGTTCATGCTGCTATTCACATCCTCATTGTCCGAAATGTGGGGCAGTGGAGACACATCCTAAGTGCAACTTTACTTTAACACACTCAGATTCCACTAGCTCATAGGCTCTAAAATTTACTTCTTAAGTAAAGTCTACCAGTTTGCATGATAGCCTATCAGTAGTTTGGCTTGTCATGTTTAACATTTTTATTCTAAGTCAACGTGTGAAATATCAGCAATAGTTTAGGTAAACACAAACATATGTACATGTCTAGCAATAGTATTAAAGAAGAAACCATATTCATCATTATTTTAAATGCTTCATTCATTATAATAACTTACATTGCACTTTTGGGTTATGCTTAAATGCTATGCAAAATTATTTTTAAAATCTAGATGTACAATATTTTATTATATTATTAATTCAGATTAATAAATGTTCAGATAAAATGCTCAGTAAATTTATTCTAAACACTAAGGACTTAGAAACTGTTTTGAGATGCCTGTGTCTGGGATCCAGGAGCACATACTTGCAGAATTTCCCTCTAAAGTTTCTATTCACATCCATTGTTTATAAGCCTGTTCCTACAAGATGCTGAGTACACTCAACTCCTCCTAGTGACTTCAGTGGGAGTTGAAGGCTCTCCATATCATGCTGAAGGCCACAACTGGTCTATTATGTACATATCTTATTACCCCTACCAGAATATGTACAGTTTGCCCTACGGCGCTCTTTTAATATGGAAATGTGTGGTAGAGTAGTTGTCATTTAAAGTCAACATCAGCCCTACAGCTAGCCATGGTGATATCACACAGGTGTTTCCTGCTATAAGTACAGGGAAACAGTGTGGCATCTTAAATATCACCATGGACTAACTATATGTAAATGGTGACTTTTTACTGACAACCACTGCATTCTACCATTTCATTCTAGAGATCGGCCTTACACACTTTCCATTTTGGCCTTAGATAACTAAATACTATTATCTCAGAATTTGCAATATTCCTTTACTATTCTTATTATAGCCAAGATGTACAGCAAATGTTGAGGTAATAGTATCAAGGTGGCTGAAAGGTTATTAAAGGCAACTACAGTACATGTAAAAGTAAAACAAACACTTACTTTGCAGATTTTTATGACTTTGGTGCAAATCCTGGAGTGTGTTAAAAAGTCCTTATTTTACAACCTATGAACATAGACAATAAGTCAAAAGGAAATGGGAACTCCCTAGGGATGCTGTCCAAAAGAAAAGAAAAAGAAAAGAAAAGAAAAGAAAAGAAAAGAAGCCCCTACCGAGTCACTCACCCTAACTCAGGATGCTGTTGCTGCTGAAACTACACAATGAATCCTTCTGCAGTTGGAATTTCAGATGCAATAATCCCTTACGGTGTGTTGTCTAATTATTTTATTATGCATAATAAATGTAAAATATTTATTTTAGTTTACATAATTATATTAAATATGCATGCTATTTATCCTCAGTCTTGTAAGATATCCTTCACGAGTGATGTATTTTTCAGAAAGGTGCATTTATGGAATTAATGCTGTTTTGCTGATCTGGCTGTTTATTTTGTAAAGCTTGTAAAAAGTTTCTTCTCTATTACCATAGAACATTTTGTCAACCCTCTGGATGCTGCCTTCCATTTTTTCCTAAGTACTGTGTGTAAAATGAAGAGTGGATTGTAAACTGTTCAGTGGGGCCCCAGAGGAATAAATGTCTTTTTCTTTAATTAAAGAACAGTGGTGACATACAGTAACTTAATGTTATATCTGTCATGAGATCTCATGGTCACAGTAAGTTATGGCAATGTGTGGTAAACACATCACAAGACTAATCCTATATTTCTCATGCACTCTAAACTCCCATAGACTTCAATGGTGTGCTAGAAAAGCAGGATTGGGCCTTAAATGATCAATGACAAATTAACATAAATCTATTTTGTACTGTCATGCACATATTCTTCTTCAGTGAATGGATATTATTATATGTCTAAGAAATGGTGATAGTTATAAGAAAAAGTAAATTCTAATGGGCTCAGACTTAAGCCAAATGGTTCAAATCTGGATAGCCACAAGTAGGCTCCCAAATCTAAATTTAGGCATAAAAGTGGCTAGATTTTCAAAAACACTGAGCACCTGGAGCGCCCATTGATTTCACTGGGATTTGTAGGATCCCAGCACTTCTGAAAATCAGGCCATTAATATTTAGGTGCCTAAATATGGGGCCTTACTTTACGCAGACAGGTTTGAAAAGTTTGGCCTTAGGAAATACAATCCATGCTATTCATAGTTTACAGACATAGACCAGTTTCAGCAAGTTCCAGGTCTCCTTACTTTTCACTGTGTTCCATAGAAATGTCATGCAATTGAAAAAGTTTAGCCACATAACACTTCTCTCTTAAATGACATAGAAATCTAGGATAACCATTGCATAAGTAATGGTGGAAGAAGGCCCTATGAGACCAATTCTGTACTATAAAATTGTGGTGAACATTAATTAAGAATGAATAACTTTTTTGTATAATGGAGTATATTGATTTAATAATGGAAAAGACATATTGTGATTTGAGATCATAAATGCAGAGAAAAGCATATATATTTACATTTAAATAGACTGAAGGAGTCATTGGCTAAATTAATAGTGCAAACTTGAAAAATATTTCAGCCTGAAATCCAGGCTGAAAAGACCAATTATATCCCTTTTTGGAAACACATCCAAATGAGAACTGTTCATATTTTAAGATTTTTCCTTATTTCATATATAATAATTATTCACACTATTGCCAGATACATAAAATTAGAAGATAATTTCTTTGCCACTGAGGTAATGTATTTTTGCATTGTGTATTTAGAAGTCTAAAAGTAAATATCACAAGGTCAAAATGCAAATGACTCTAAATGTAAGATAACATACTGCACAATTTTGGAGCTACAGTCATAAACATAGCTTATATAAACAAATCAATCAAGTATATACAATCCAATGCTACACTTGTTTTCTTTTTGGGAATTTAGATTTCATTACAGATTATATAATTTGCGTGATAAAAATCTGAAGTTGTTTATTACTCACTTGGGCACACCACAGTCATTCAAGACTTTCACTAGTTAAGGAAGGAATTTCCCTCCTGATTGTGAGTTATTGAGAATATTTTCTCCTTTCTATTCTATCCAGCCCAAACCAATCTTTTCCCCTAGATGTCTTATAGTCTATTCCCCTTTAGTCTCTGTTGCTAATAAAAAAGACAAGCGATATGTGCCTATACAGTTGCAAAATAATCCACATTTTAATCACAACAGTTTCTAAATTCATATTTATTCTTTTATTAGCATCCTTTCATCCTAAAGTTTCCCAGACTGCCTTACAGAAGATGAGCTCTGTTGAGCTTGAAACCTTGTCTCTTTCACCAGCAGAAGTTGGTCCAATAAAAGATATTACCTCACCCAGCTTGTCTCTTATGGAATGCATGCAGAGATCATGTCATCCACCTCTGAAAGCAGATGTAAAAGAGTGCAAGCAACACTACTGTATTTCTATACACAAACTAAAGAATACTCCTCTCATTGAAACAAAAGTGATTACAATTAAAAAGTCTGCATTTGCCAAGAGTTACCACAAAATAGTATTTAAGGTAGTCCAACAATAACCTAACCACTTGTTCTGGGGGAACTTACAGTAGACTGGCAGGATATAATTACCAACATGAGAGTTTGAGCAGAACACATGAAGGTTATCATGTTTACTACTGCAAAAAGTTCTCTAATGCCTACAAATAGTTACAGCCTTAATTTCATGTTCTTCCAAAAGGTGGCACCTACAATAACACATGCTGAGGTGTTGGCTTACAACTGAATCAGTGTGAAGAGCACCACATGTTGAGTCCCAGCACAGGAGTGAGAGAACTAAGAGGAGGGCAATATGTTAGCCACTTTGAGAAAAGAGAAAAAAAAAAGGAAGGAAAGGAAAGAGAGGAAGATGGAGTGGAGAAAACATAGCTGCCAACAGCCTTGGCTATTATCCCAGGACTGTGGAAGCTGGCAGGCAGATATAGAGATGCTGAACTCTAGGCACAGCAGTCCCACTCCTGGCTCCTCAGCAGCTTTGCAGGGTGCCTCTCTGCCTCTCAACTGCAGCAGCAACAGCTCTAATTTCAGGTGTCAGAGTAGCAGCCGTGTTAGTCTGTATCCGCAAAAAGAACAGGAGTACTTGTGGCACATCACTGCCAGCGCTCATAAGGAATCTCCTGCTGGACCCAAGAAACATGAGTTGGTACCTTAAGAGTCCACCCTCCATGTGGACAAAGAGTCAGTCACCTTGGCCCAGAAAGGAGCCGTGACAGAGGAGATCTGAAATACTATTGTAATGGGACAATTATTTCCAAATAAATGAGAAAGTGGGGGCTGCCAGAGGGTTTTCTATGCACTCTGATGAATTTTAGGCTATTTTCTTTGCTCTGTCTCTTCTCTAAGAAAATAACCACAAACACACTAGAATACTGAAAAAAACCTTCTGTGTCCTGGGATCTCTAGAGTATTTGGAAAATTGTCCCTGGCCAGCAGTTTAGCCTCATTCACTGCACATCTTATCTGACACAATATTTAGGACACTGTGGTACCTTTCCCAAACCTGAAATAGAGGTCTGTGTAGCTCGAAAACGTGACTCTTTCACTGACAGAAGTTGATCCAATAAAAGATGTTACGTCACTCACCTTGTCTGGGACCAACACAGCTACAACACTGCAATCAATATGTAAGATATGCATTTTGTGTCATGAGCAGTGAAAAAGGTAAAGCTCTAGAGGAGCTGTCCATTCGTGCACTGTGCACTCAGGGCCCAATCCCGCAAACTCGTACATGAGCAATGAGTAGCACTCCCATTCACTGGTGATTTCAAATGAATCTCATTAGATCACCAAAACTTTTCTTTTATTTCCTAGTTGAGGCCAATGGGACTACTCCTTTGAGTAGGGACTGCTCATGAGAGTGAAGGTTTGCAAGATGAGGCCCCTTTTAAGGTGCATTGTGAATGGGACAGCATTCCCCAGGAGCCTTTACCTCATTCATTGCTCATCTTGCCATACTCACTGCAATCCTTTTAAGTCCTCACCTTCCATGTGCCTCTTTGAAGATAAGCATTCAGTGATGTAGAGCCCAATACAAAGCCCTGCCTTTGCTGCCTGATCCAAAGCTCATTGAAGTCATTGGAAAGACTCCCATTTACTTCAATGGTGCCCTCAGTTTGCACTTGTAAGGCAGAAACTGTATAGCTCCTAATGCGTGCAGTACAGGAGCTTCCTAGTATCTACCTCATGCTGCATGGGACAAGGCACTCTGGAAGTATCTAACTTTTATTATATTTTTTCTTTTTTAAACACTAGGAAATACCATTAAAAAAAGTTAGGTTAAAAGAACTTGATGGTTGTATGCTTAGAACTCACAAGTCAAGAAATGCTGCGGAATTGCACTCACAAGTTTAACTTTCCCCTTATGTATATGCACTGAGATAACCTTTAATGACATGATCACATACTCTTTCCCAAATATATTATTCATTTCTTTGAATAACTTTGAAAGTTAATTCTCGTAAGCTGCATGTGAATGATTTTCGTGCACTCTTTGTATAGCATACACAGAATAGTACACAATGCAAAAAGATGTCAAAAACGCAGTCAAAGAGAAAGCATATATTACACTGCATTTGTAAAATAGCATATGACGATTTAATTAAGAACTGCATTGTAATGTATATAAGTCTTATGCGGCTGAGTTAAGCTTGCACAGATAACCTTAATTTCTCTTTTTTCCTGACTTTTGTGTGCTTAACAATGCAGCCATGATATTGACAAAACAGGATGCCTTTTATGGCAGTATCTTATGGGACTTTGCCACTCAGGATGCTCTTCTTCCAACCTTGTCTGATCAACTAGTCTGGCAAGAAGAAGGAAAAACGGTAGTAGAAACTTTAACTAACTCAAGTTGCTTCCATTTTAAATATGTATTTGATGGGTGCTCAGGCTGCTAAGCCTTTTGGGACAGCTTTTCTTTCTTGGTGGAATGGCTGCAACTCAACCGAGAAAATTTTCAAAAGCAGAGTTGATTTGAAAAGGCAATGCAGATAAGTAGTCTCACCAGGGAGAATTCTAATAGACACCAGAGCAGCTGTGAAACCAACACTCGATATTAGCATTACAGTGTTAGCACTAAAAAGTTTTCATTTGTATTTCTTTTTTTAAAGTAATATCTGAATACTATGAGACTAATTTTTAAGTTACCTCCTAATTTAATATGCAATTACTGCTGCACTGATGGAATTTTAATGGCAATATATTTTCACTGGTGACTTCAAATGAACTTCATCAGATCACCCTTAACTTCTTTCATCACTTTATTATTAATGACTTGTTACCTGTAGTCACACCAGGGACATCTGTAGGGTTTTTCACCAGTATGGACACGCTTATGTCGTGTCAGATGTGACTGTGTTGTGGAAGCGAAATTACACTCATCACATCTGAATGGTTTCTCTCCTGAAAGAGGACAAGAAAATACAAGCATTAATAATTTTAACTGATAGAAAACTCCCTGAGCCACATTTTCAGTTCACATGCAGCAGAAGAGCAAATACAATCTGCAGTTTCAAATATAACGAGCCTCTTCTTAATTACAAAATACTCCTGCAGTAACTCTCATTACAAGTTATCTACCTTACTTGCTGGCTGCTTCCTCATGTGGCAGTAGAGCAGCCTGCTTCCCTGCCAGGGAGGAGGAAATATCGCACTGGGCTCAGATGTGAAGCCCTTCTTCCTCCTTCCTGAAAGTGCACTACTAACAAGGGAGTCAGTATAGTGCTGCTTTATTGGACTCATCAATGCAGCTTCCATCATGAAAAAGAGAGATAAGTAGGGATGGGAAACCAGAGGAGACAAGGAAAAGAATAGCAAAAATCATCAGCCTCGTTTTATAGCTGGACTAACGAAGAAAAGTTAAGTCACTCAATCATTGGAGTCAGTGCCAGAGCATGGGATTCTGTAGTTTTCTATCCTTTGCTTCACCCACAAGACCACTCTGCCACTCATGCTACCCAGTTTCTCTTAGTGGTCAGAGGTCACACTGGCTGCTAAGATCGCTAGCAGCTGACTTGAAGAGATCTTGAGGCAGCCTTAGTCCAGTTATCAGCAGCAGCCTAAGCAGCTCTGCACACCACAGCTGCAAACCAATTTGGGATGCACTCTAACATTGAAGGACCTGCAGCCATAGTTAGGAAAAATCAGTGATAAATTTTCAAGTCTAGGGATCAGTTCACATTGTTTTCTACATTTTTAAGGATTCCTTCTGAAAACAAAGAATAAAAAACACACAAATTCACTATTTTAAAATAACATTATTAAGGTGGAATGGTCAAGCATTCAAAAGTTAGGAACTGCCAGAATTAACATTGCATTAATGTTGCAGAATTAATGTGCATGCATTATGATAAGTCTTTAATTACATGATCACAGGCCATTATTTCCATAGGACCTCTGCCTCATATACTGTACAGAACAGCAGTGCTCTCTTAATGAGCAGGTATTCAATATTTTGTTTTATTCTGGTTGTTCAATGTGGGCCCCGAGACGTTATTTACTGCACACTATGCAAACTCTGAAGACAGATTGATTAATTTCCTCATGGGCTTTTCTGTGGTGCTCATCATTATAGTGCATGCTTCACAAATATCAATTATCTTCACAAAACCTCTGTGAAACAAGGGGTTGGGGGTTTTAATTCCATTTGGATGGGGAACTGAGGCACAGACAGATCAAAGTCAAAAGTTTCCATTCATTTTGGGTGCCCAAGTTGAGACAACTAAGACCTGATTTTTTCAGAGTACTTAGCATTATACAGCAATTTAATTCTCACTGACTTCAGCTGCAGCTGTGACTTCTGCTAATCAGGGTCTCAAACTGAACACCTATAAAATGAGGAATACGCAATTAGTAAGCATCTCTGAAAGCTGGGTTTAAGAGACTTGCCCAGTATCACACAGGAACTCTGGGGCACTGTGAGAGATAGAATCCAATTCTCCAGGGTAGCATTTGACTGTCTTAATAATGAAACCGTTCCTTCTCTTTGTGTAATCCTCTGCCTCTTTCATAATACACCTGGAGCTAGAGCAGGATGGAAAACGTAAATCCCTTCTTGTGAAAAATTTTGCTTTTTTGAATTGTTTTTTTGTCACAAAACAGGATAAAATGGCAAAAAATAAAATTTTCTTTAGCAGGACAGGGGTTTTGGAGAAAACATTGTTTTGGGAGAATCAAAATAGAGTTTTTCAGCCTCCTGGCTGCCTGGCCAGAAGGTGCTGGTCAATTTCAGGCAGCAAGTGAAAAAGACAAGAGACTTCCAGCCTGGCTGCAGAGTCAGAGAGCCAAGGTGCTCAGCATCCCCACCTCTGGGGTCACAGTGACAGAGAGTAGGGATGCCCAGTATCTCCGGCCCTGCACCTGGGGGAGTAGGCTGGAAGCTACTGAGGCAGAGTCATGGCACTCAGCCCCACCAGCTCTCCTGGAAAGCTTTTGTCAGTTTCACTTTCCACCAGGCAGTCTCTTGCCCAGACAGCTTTAGTCTCTCCACCCAGACTCACTGTCCTGGTCCCAATTTCCACCCAGACTCCCAGTCTCTCTCTTTCTCCCCTCACCCCGCTCTGCTTTGCCCAGCCAGTCCCAGCCAATGTGTTTCCCCTTCTCCCAACCTTCAATTGCCCTTCCCCCGACATTGCCTGTCCCTACGGGCTCCCAGTTCCAATTTCCCTCCCACCCCAGGCTTCCCATCCAATCAAAGTCCCCTCTCCCACTGGCTCCATATCCCAGTCTCTATTCCCTGCTTCTTCCAATTCCCCTCCTACAGCAACATTCCTCTTCAGATATGTCTCCCATCCTCTCTCACCTCTTTCCCTCCACCCCACAGGTACTCAGACCCAAACTGCTTCCAAGCCAGCTGCAGTCTCCCTCTTACCCCACCTCCCAGACCCAGTTTCCCTCTTCCCACACCACCAGCCTGCAATCCCAATCTCCCCCAGAAGGCTCCTTGTCCCAGTCCTACTCCTTGGTTGCCTGCTTAGCCACATCCAGCTCTTGTCCTTTCTGAATTCATATCAAGTAGCTTCTCCCTTCCTACTCCTGGGCCCAGTAGGGCGTGGAGGTGTGGAGAGTCACTAAGAGCACAGAGGAAACGGGCTCCCTGCTCTCAGTTCCAGCCGTACCTGGCCCAGCCTGCAGCAGCCCAGGCCTTCAATTGCAGAGAAAGTCCCTGCTCAGCTCCAGGCTGGAGCATGCCCAGTGTGGATGGAACCTTTGGGGAATTTCATTACTAAAATCTAAGAAGTCTCTACTGAGCATGTGCAAATGGCAATTTTTTTCTAAGGTTTATAACTTGGCCAAATTTGGTCAGATTTTCATTGGGACAGCGACAGGAATATCCCCTAACATAAAGGCCACCTGCCAAATATCAAGTGCCTGCTCCAAAGCAGGGAGTGCAAAACATTTTCGAAGTAAAGGACGCCAGAATTTTTTTAAGGCCTGCAAAAACAGCTTGAAACAGAGACAGCCTATTTGCCACTAGTAGATGGTCACTGTTACATACAAAGAACTGAGAAAACAAGAATCACCCCTTATTGTATAAAAGGCATCCACAAATTTCATACATACTTTCCTAACACATTTTTCCAAAAGAGAAATTGCAGTAATTGCTACAGAGCTGTTATTTGACTGCAAACTGTGATTGTGATGGGGACGCATGGTCTGTGTGTTCATGAATGAGAGAGGAAAAAGGCCATGAGACAATCCTTCTTGTAAAATATGGTCCACAGTATGAGAAAGTTTAAGACACCTGGATTTCAACCCTTATCTATCACTGAAAGTCTGCTGTAATTAAGTTTCACACTCTCCTAATGACTTAAATGGAAATGAAAAATAACCATTTAATGAAACAGCACAATACTTACTGTGCTATACCTTACAGAGAATTCCACTTTTTTTTAGCTTGGGTGTGGGAAGAGGATACATTATACATTTAATTCAATGCCAAGTAATGTAACTGCACATTAAAGTCAAAGAGCAGTTCACATGAGAAATAGAAACACAAAGTGAGTCACTCAACTGGATAAAAATACATACATTATTAAATTTTCTTTCTTTATTACATTGACCTATAAATGTCTTGAGAAGTACAAGATTGAAGTGAGCGAATGGAACTGATCATACAAACCGTGATCTATGTGAAAAGTGTAAGTCACCATCTTCAAAAATTCATGAAAACATTTGAACAAAAACACAAACTGCTTAGGCTTTGCAATAAGTTCAGGAGCTGCCATAAACAATAAGGGTACCATCCCAAATTACTCTACTACGGTGGTGTACTTTACTGAAATTACAAAAGTAGCATATGTCAATTAATCACAGTTAATGCATGCAATTAACACAAAACAAATTAGCTAGATTAAAAAAATAGTCCACTCAGTCCTATTTCTTGTTCAGCCAATCCCTAAAACAAACAAGTTTGTTTACATTTATGGGAGATAAAGCTGCCTGCTTCTTTTTTACAACGTCACCTGAAAGTGAGAACAGGCATTCACATGGCACTGTTGTAGCCGCTGTTGCAAAGTATTTACATGCCAGATACGCTAAATATTCGTATGCCCCTTCATGAGTTGACTTGTAAGTTCTAAAGTTTTATATTGTTTTGTTTTAGTTATGTAAAAAAAATTAAAAATCTACATTTGTAAGTTGCACTTTCATGATAGATTCCACTACAGTACTTTTATGAGGTAAACTGAAAAATACTATTTCTTTTGTTTATCTTTTTACAGTTCAAATATTTGTAATAAAAATAATAATACAAAGTAAGCACTGTACACTTCATATTCTGTGTTGTAATTGAAATCAATATATTTGGAAAATGTAGACAAACATTCAAAAATATTTATAAGAAGTTTAAACTGGTATTCTATTGTTTAATCGTGTAATTAAAACTGCAATTAATCATGACTATTTTTTTTATATCTTGCGATTAATTGTGACTTATTTTTAATTGTTTGACAGCCCTAATGGAAACTAATTTTATATGCAGGCTGTCACTAAAAGTTGTAATATAACTTTCATGTCTCCCTTGAGGACAGATTCTCTCAATTGCACAAAGTGAGAGTAAACAGCATTGGCTCAGGGGGAATCCATGACAATTGGTGGGATGGAAACCTCCCCTCCAACTCATTGACATTACTTCATAAACATTACTGCAACCCAGTGAGGTGGGCTCTATTTACCACATTAAATCAGTGCCCTGCTTTGTGTCAGCCAGCAAAAGCTGTTTAAAGACACTGACTTGGCTTTTTGATCCAGTTTCTGATAACACATAAAATGTATTTCTTTGTTCAATAAGTGTTCAACAAGGACAGAGTCATCATTCTAATAAGGTCTCTTTACAATGGAAAAGACTATGGCTTGAACTTCAGAAGTAATGAGCACCTGTAGTTCTCATTGCCTTAAGCCAGAGGTGGGGATGCTCATCACTTCCAAAAAATGAGGCTATTAGTCTTTATGTAGCTGATGAAGCACATTATAGAACTTTGTATGCTAATCCACTGTAGAACTGCCGGAAAAGCTCTTGGTGGACCACCAGAGAGACTCATGACATCCCCTTATTAAGTCAAAGTCAGTGAAAGCCATAGTCCATTTTACATTCAAAGAGCATACTGTACAGAGAAGCAGTATACTTACTAACTAGATACTTTTTTTTACCATAGAATAGAGATGTCAACCAACAAATCAGAGATTGCAGACTTCTTTAGTAAGACAATGATACCATTTCTGGGTTGAATTTTTCCCCTCTCTCAGTACTGACATGCGTGGTACTGTGCAACTGAGCATACCTATGCCAAACAGTTCTGTGTGGCAATGCACCATGCTAGTGAAAGTGGAAAGCATACATTTACCGCCTCTTGAGATTAATTATATTTGTTTCCTGTTTAACATGAACACATTTTTTAATTCCCTTTTCGTTCTCATTTTAAAAATATAAACAATTCTGTGATGGGTAGCATCCTCTGTTTGCCAAACTGACTTCTGAGGAAGATGTTTTGCCCTCTGAGTGACAAAGGGCCAGAATCCTATACTCAAGTTGAGTAGTACTTTCCTCTGCAAATAATTCCCATGAAGAAAATGGAACTATTTACAGAGCCTGGTATTTCTCAGTGTAAGTGCACGGTCCGGCCCAATTCTGTTCCCAAGAGGAGGAACAGAATAAGAAGCATCAGAAGCAAGAGAATGAAGGGCTAAGTGGTAAGGCACTCTCAGGTCCGAGAGCCAGTCCTCCTCTGTGTCAGGTATCTGTCAGATATTCTGAACATTCCTCCTGGATACTAAGACACCTTATGCCTGGAGGCTGGGAGAACGGGAAGCTTATTAAAGCGGTCAAGACACCTCAACTACATGTGAGGATTTGCTCCTTTGCCCTTGAATCAAGGGTCTCTGACAGGTGATAAAAATAAATCTTGGATAGGGAGATGTTTTGTGTCACCCTCCGAGACCGTTTGTATAACAGCAGGGAATTATTTAAGCCATTTAGACCATTTTTGATTCCAATCCCTTTCAAAACGTATTGTAATTTTCTTGGGCATTCTCTGTGCAGAGAAAACGGTGTCAAAGGGATGCACAAGGGAAACATAGATATAAAGAGTGGTGCATGTGGCTAAGCACTGAGATAAAGCTGTGCAATGGACAAGAATATTGTGGAATCTGCATAAGTAAAAGAACACCAACAAAAGGCATATTGTGCCATTTTCTTTGAAACAAATAGAAGAGACAGATAATTTTTCTGCTAAAGAATCATCTCCGATTGCTTGTGCCACAGAGGCAGATAAACGCCCAAAAGATAGATCCTTCTGTCTGTGAGATACTGTCCTGTATAGTATAAAGTTAATAGCAAAGTAATAACGAGCCTCCAATAAAATATTTATAAGACATAAAATATAAACTTATGCCTGCTGGATGCAAGCTTCATAATCTATAACCTCCAATGCCTGAGATCATAGCAAGGAAGTCTCCACCAGGGTGGCATGAGGAGGGCAGATGCCATCCAGCAAATAAATTGCAGTTAAAGTGTTTCACTGGGACCAAACCTGTTTATAATGGCCAATATTTTCAACCTAACTTTAGGCATCTAAATATATATTAGGACACAATACAAATGGCCTGATTTTCGGCGAAGTTGCGTACCTAAAACTCTCCCTGAAATCACTGAAAACTGCTAATGGTCAAGATGTCTGAAAATCAGGATATTTTTATTCAGTTCCCTAAAGAAAGATTCAGGTGCCTACCTTTAGGCATCTATGGTAGGAAAGTTTGGCTAATGTGTTTAGCCATCATTATGTAATAAATCTATTACAAATAACTTAAGAGAAGGTTATGGTTGCATGGTTAAGTACTCAAAACTCAATAAATTAAAAAGTTTATGTTGCATGTGCAATGCTAGCTCTTCCTCTTGTGTGTATACAATAGTCTATAGGACCAGACCCTCAGCTGGCTTAAACTGATGCAGCTCCATTGACTTAAACTTTGTCCAGTGACTTCAACAGAGCTACACAAATTTACCTCTGAGGGTCTGACACACTGTTTTTAATTTTTTTTATCATATTTTACTTCTCTAAAAACACTATATAATGACGTACCTTTTTTCTGTAGCTCGGGATAAATATGTGTAGAATTTGTAAAATATTTTCTGTAAGTTTTTATATACAATACTTTCAGTATTATACTGGTCAGATATATCTTCATTAACTTAGGAACTTCATATAATACCTCTTCTATTCTGACCAATAATTTTATCAGCACCCAGATACTACATATTTTGCAGAATGCATAATGAAGAAAATGAGGCAGCTAACTATGAAGGTAACTTTAGCTGCATACTTGGTCTGTAAGTGGTCTATATGTTAGCTCTATTACTGAAGTGCTGTTACATATTTCACATAAATGAATTTAATGAACTCTGTGCAACAAAGGCAGAGTACTACACAATACTGCAAGATACTACATAACTATAGAAAAGGCTGCAAAAATATGGTTGCTATTAATCTTGCATTATTTGAGAAATAGTATCTGCATTCACACAAGAGGCAAAGTTAAGGATGGTAATGCAGTTTTTTCCCCAGCTTTCCTCTTCTAAAATTCCTGAATTGTTTCTGCTTTTATGATTATATAATATAAATGTTCAAGAAGAGATCAGGCTTTGTAAATTCCAGCCCAATCAGAGAACATTTTAGAAAGTTATCAGGAATTGAGAATTGGGAGTTAGAATGGAAGCACATGACTTTAACTACAGCAGTTACTATGCTCCTGCTAAAATTTAGATACACTGACACAGTGACACATTGACAGAATACAGTGTAAAATTTTCTAAATGCATCATCTTAAATACTTTAAATATATAAACATCCTGTAGTAAGTGGGAAATGAATGAGGGAGTACCTCTCACATATGTAAATTTTTTGCTACCACAGAAGTTAATTCCCAGAAATGACAACCTCGTTGACTTCAGTGAAAATGAATAGTTGTGACTAGAGAATGTGGCCTTGTACATTTATCTTTATAACAAATTTACTTCATGATGTTGGCAGTCAATCTCTGAAAACCCCACCCTTGTGTGAACATCGCACTTCCCTCCACCCAGACTTGGTTGAATAATCTGACATGGCTGTGAGTATATGGCTTCAGGATCCCCAGGAAAGCAGAGTAAGTGCTATCAGGGAAATTCTGCTCTAAGACGGCGAACGTCCTGAATTGGATTATTCTACACAGTGCCACAATACAAAATCCCCACAATACAAAATCCATGGAAAATTCACAATGCTACCATTAGAACCATGCATTTGTTAGCAATTTCTGTCCAGTGTACATTCGACAATAGTGACTTAAAGACACACTATTCTTCTTGATGATATTTTATTATCCTCATGCGAGTCACTAATATAAATATAACAGTGATGCTTCTGCATCTGTTTGAACAAAACCTACTCAAATAATCAAACACAGTGAACTACTAAAAAGCACAATTAAGGTAAAATGTTTTAATAAATGTTTAAAACTTATACTTTTTTTAAAGTCTTCTGAAGCAGAGACTCAATTTAATTTTATCTGATATTAAATTTTTATAACCAGGTGATATGAAAGCTTTACCAGTTTGAAAGAGAAATCCTGCTTTACATGCAAGCCATGTGGTACCTCTTTAAGTTGCATCTATTAATTACAAACCATCTTAAAACTGCAAAAGGGCAACTGAAACAACACTGGCTTTGAACTATGTCTCAGTCCAAAATAATGGATTCATCTAAATGAACAGGACCCAGGGATCCTCAGGCAGATTCCTGCAAAAGCTTCAGGCAGCGTGTAATCTATTTGGGCCTTTAAAAAAAAGTCGTTACTGTACTTAGCATTAATTAAAAAAAATAGACACCTGATCTTTACAATTTTATCTTGCTTTAAAATTAAAATGAAGATTACTCAAACTCATAGCTCATAGCATTTGATATACAGCCTGGGCGTAGAGATTTTACAAAAATGAAAAAGGGAAAGCAAACAATGAACCAATATATTATTTTGTGCTGTAATGTGCTATTTGACTTGCTTTATTCCCCAGTCTGAATGATACTCCCTTGCTATAGAGAATATACCAAAGGGTAAAAACAACTTTACCGACCTGTGTGCTGCCGCCGATGCTTAGTGAGGGCATGACGCGTCCCGCCGGCAAAGCCACAAAGGTCACACAGGAACGACTTCTCGCCTGTTGCAACAATAAACAGATGAGGGACTGCGGAGGTCACAGATCATTAAAACATATCTATCAAGGCTTTCAGGGTTACTAATTCCTCCAATCAAATGTTTCCATGTAAATATGTCAAATGGGAATGAAATTACCACTGCGGTTTATTGACTGTGATAAAATCTGAAAAGCACCACTGAACATAATTACATACTTGTCAGACCCATAAAAATTAGCTTTATTATCAATGGAATGGTTTTGTACAACTTCATTTCTGTTAGATGTCTTCCAGATGGGGCTGCTTTATGCACTTGAACAGTTTTTATGCATAGCCTGATTTTTTACAATTCCCATACATCTGGCCTTTCGGTGCTGAGTAAAGATTGCCTGGAAAAGTTAATATACAGTATATATGATTCTGCTTAAATAAAATATATTGAATTTACTAATAAATTAAGGATAGTGAGAAATTTTAACTGACTTGATCATGGTCTTCTTTAGTAACCTTCTGTTTAATAAAATGAATTAAATTATTTTCTTGAATATATTGAAGAGCCCAGGCAACAATAAAAGCCATATTATTCAGTACCAGTGGCAATTCAGTACTGTTTATGTTTCTAAAACTTTCATGACATAAAGAAAACAAGTCTGGGGATTACCACAGAAATTGCAGTAGAACTCATATTGTTCATCTTTAATGATATTTCTTCATTCCAAACCTCCGGAACAATTAGAGAGAGATTTGGCAGGCTCACTACTTGTAAAAAGTGTGTAAATGCTCATTTTCTAGTATTTTTATTCCAGCTAAAATTTTACCCCATTGTCTATAAAAATAATCTATCATTTCACAGTAGCATTTTTACACAGTAAGTACTAGCATAGTAGGCAGTTTCATCCCATAAGACCCATTGAGAAGGGCATGATGGAATAATAACGTTAACCTTGGACAGATCCTGTGCAATTATAAAATAGCTTTAAAAACAAATTAGTCACTTTACTAATTTGGAACAAAACTGTACCCACCCACAGAAATACCAAGGAGAAGGCATTAGAAGAGTCAGGACACTGCATTTGGGAAATCTAACAGAGTTTCCTTAAAACTCTCCCAACGGGAAGAGAATTCAGGATCCTCAAAGGATGAGAGGAGGTGCTGTCTCCCAACTCCACTGAGACCCACAGTATTCAGAGAAGTCTAGCCTAGTCCTGAGGGGACAGACCCTCCAGGCTGCTTTTCTGGCTCCTTTTACCCCGGTAGCTATCTACATTAGTACCTGTGCAAAACATTCCACTCAGGAGAGGTACAGAGCCTGAATTAAAGTTGCGTTGATAGCATTAATATAAGTGAGATACTTTCTGGGATATCCACTGTCTATGGAGAGAAGAATGCCACAAACAAGAGCTCCTATCCCTCCCCTCCAGCATGGAAAAACTCCTATGGGAATTCCATGTCCATGGAGCATCCAGAGAGGGGATTCCACATAGTAGCAGCGAGCTGACCCCTTGACAGAAATTTGGGGCCCCAGTATATCATTTTCGCTTGGGTCCCGCCCCTCTCCAATTTCACTTTATTTACACAGATGTTACAGAGGCTTTGGGGGCTCCCCTGAGCTCAGGGCCCAGTACAATTGTTCCCTCTGTCCCCTACTCTCATCAGCTCTGTAGATAATTCTATGGTGGCAGCACTCTCCTTTTCCGTATCCCCTAACCAAATATACCTGATGTGAGATACCTGTGCTCTTGATCTGGAGAAAATTATCAAGCTCTTGGAATGATTCAGGCTAAATTTCCAAAGTGGCCTCAAACTTATCACTACAGTGTGTGCACAAAAACACTGATTGACCTGTACAAGGTACTTCAGTATGTAAAATGGAGCTTGGACAGGCAAATCCTTATATTATGGCACACAAAAACATAAGCAGCAACATTTTACACACAAATTTAGATTTACAACTATAGGGTCCACTTTTGAAAATGTGGTTCCTTATGCAATAGGTATTCCAAATGGTATCCTACATGCAGAATACCTTTTGGTAACTGAATGTAAGAATTAGCTCTAGCCATTTTGTAATTGCAACTGAATTAAAAACCAGCCAACCAACAAAACCCACTACAACAGACAGAAAAACAGTAGTAATTAAAAACATCCCCTCATTTCCTCTTGATGTGAATATATTCCCTTTAAGAAGCAAATTAATACCATCAAAACTTTAAAATTATATAACCAAAATCTGAATTCTAGTTCACAATGTTACTCATTAATATTAATTACTGAAGTAATATATTGGTTTTTTACAAAGAAATTTCCCTCTATAATCTCTCTGCTCTTCTTGGTTGGATTTTTGTATCAAGATCTTTTCTCTAACACTTGAGTTCATCAAAATATTAAAGGAAGGGAGTAGAAGGGCTATAAAGAAGAACGCTTAATTATAATTAATTAAATATTAATCTAATTAATTAATTAATCAATTTTAAATATAAATCTTTCTAACTAGCCGCAATACCCACCACTCCAGAATAAAATTCACACTTTAAAGTTAAATGCTGTTCCATGCCTACTAGGAAATAGTTCATCATCTATATATTGTCATAAATTAGTTCAGGTTGTGTTTAACATCTCTGAGCAGACTTGAGAGTGACCAGCAGCTTTGTATGTTAATGAGGACTCAGAGCATCCATAGTACCTTTGTAGGCTTGAAAATTTATTGTGTGTTTTATTTTTGGCTGGTTTTTTTAATGTCTTTTTAAAACACTGATACAAAATATTAAAAACAGAGGAATTATTTTTAAAATAGACAGATTAATACATTTTATATAATGTTTTACCGTCCAGATTCTTCATATTCATTTGGAGTCAAATCCCGTGCTTCTAATTCAGACTAAATTCCTACTGAAGTCAATGGGAGTTTATACCTGAAAATACTAGGTAAAGCCAGAAGGATTTGACCCCTGCTTTTTAAACTACAGAAAGGAGGTGAAGAGCTATGATTTGCTTCCAGACACATTAGTGAATTAGTGACCTTGTTTATATACGTGTGCACATATAACAAACACACACACAGACACAATTCCATCTCTATGACACCAGCTTCTACTGTACAGTGTACATGTATCTCTGCAGCTTGATGTTTGTTGAATTCTCCATAATCAAGAAATGATTTTTCTTTTTTTGTGTGTGTGTGCTGACATATGGATATGTTTAACAATTTATCTGGATATGTTTAGCAATTTTAATCAATGATTAGCAATTTTATCATTATAACTT